>NC_041381.1:515977123-516013178 GCF_002162155.2 Triticum dicoccoides | reverse complement strand
TGTCCAGTGTTCCTTGCCGGGATTACTTTGGTATCTTGCTACCAAACTTACGGCAAGGTTTACATCGGGTCTGGTACACAGCATGGCATACATAATACATCCTATGGCTGAAGCATAGGGGATGACACTCATCTCTTCTTTATCTTTTGCCGTGGTCGGTGACTGAGCTGAGCTCAGTCTCATACCTTGTAACATAGGCAAGAACCCCTTCTTGGACTGATCCATTCTGAATCTCTTCAAAATCTTATCAAGGTATGTGCTTTGTGAAAGACCTATGAGGCGTCTCGATCTATCTCTATAGATCTTGATGCCTAATATATAAGCAGCTTCTCCAAGGTCCTTCATTGAAAAACACTTATTCAAGTAGGCCTTAATGCTGTCCAGAAATTCTATATTATTTCCCATCAGGAGTATGTCATCTACATATAATATGAGAAATGCTACAGAGCTCCCACTCACTTTCTTGTAAACGCAGGCTTCTCCATAAGTCTGCATAAACCCAAACGCTTTGATCATCTCATCAAAGCGAATGTTCCAACTCCGAGATGCTTGCACCAGTCCATAAACGGATCGCTGGAGCTTGCATACTTTGTTAGCGTTCCGAGGATCGACAAAACCTTCCGGCTGCATCATATACAGTTCTTCCTTAAGATGCCCGTTAAGGAATGCTGTTTTGACGTCCATCTGCCATATCTCATAATCATAGTATGCAGCAATTGCTAACATGATTCGGACGGACTTTAGCTTCGCTACGGGAGAGAATGTCTCGTCGTAGTCAATCCCTTGAACCTGTCGATAACCCTTAGCGACAAGTCGAGCTTTATAGATGGTAACATTACCATCCGCGTCCGTCTTCTTCTTAAAGATCCATTTGTTTTCTATCGCTCGCCGATCATCGGGCAAGTCTGTCAAAGTCCATACTTTGTTTTCATACATGGATTCTATCTCGGATTTCATGGCTTCAAGCCATTTGTTGGAATCCGGGCCCGCCATTGCTTCTTCATAGTTCGAAGGTTCATTGTTGTCTAACAACATGATTTCCAGGACAGGGTTGCCGTACCACTCTGGTGCGGAACGTGTCCTTGTGGACCTACGAAATTCAGCAGTAACTTGATCCGAAGTACCTTGATCATTATCATTGTTTTCCTCTTCAGTTGGTGTGGGCATCACAGGAACGGTTTCCTGTGCTGCGTCACTATCCCGCTCAAGAGGTAGTACTTCAACGAGTTCTACTTTCCTCCCACTTACTTCTTTCGAGAGAAACTCTTTTTCCAGAAAGCATCCGTTCTTGGCAACAAAGATCTTGCCTTCGGATCTTAAGTAGAAGGTATACCCTACAGTTTCCTTAGGGTATCCTATGAATACGCATTTTTCCGACTTGGGTTCGAGCTTTTCAGGTTGAAGTTTCTTGACATAAGCTTCGCATCCCCAAACTTTTAGAAACGACAGCTTAGGTTTCTTTCCAAACCATAATTCATACGGTGTCGTCTCAACGGATTTAGACGGTGCCCTATTTAAAGTGAATGTAGCTGTCTCTAGAGCGTATCCCCAAAATGATAGCGGTAAATCGGTAAGAGACATCATAGACCGCACCATATCCAATAGAGTGCGATTACGACGTTCGGACACACCGTTTCGCTGAGGTGTTCCAGGCGGTGTGAGCTGTGAAACGATTCCACATTTCTTTAAGTGTGTACCAAATTCGTGACTTAAGTATTCTCCTCCACGATCTGATCGTAAGAATTTTATCTTTCGGTCACGTTGATTCTCCACCTCATTCTGAAATTCCTTGAACTTTTCAAAGGTCTCAGACTTGTGTTTCATTAAGTAGACATACCCATATCTACTCAAGTCATCTGTGAGAGTGAGAACATAACGATATCCTCCGCGAGCCTCAACGCTCATTGGACCGCACACATCGGTATGTATGATTTCCAACAAGTTGGTTGCTCGCTCCATTGTTCCGGAGAACGGAGTCTTGGTCATTTTGCCCAAGAGGCATGGTTCACACGTGTCAAACGATTCATAATCAAGAGACTCTAAAAGTCCATCGGCATGGAGCTTCTTCATGCGCTTGACACTAATGTGACCAAGGCGGCAGTGCCACAAGTATGTGGGACTATCGTTATCAACTTTAAATCTTTTGGCATCTACACTATGAACATGTGTAATATTACGCTCGAGATTCATTAAGAATAAACCATTGACCATCGGAGCATGACCATAAAACATATCTCTCATATAAATCGAACAACCATTATTCTCAGACTTAAATCAGTAGCCATCTCGTATTAAACGAGATCCTGATACAATGTTCATGCTCAAACTTGGCACTAAATAACAATTATTAAGGTTCAAAACTAATCCCGTAGGTAAATGTAGAGGCAGCGTGCCGACGGCGATCACATCGACTCTGGAACCATTCCCGACGCGCATCGTCACCTCGTCCTTTGCCAGTCTCCGTTTATTCCGCAGCTCCTGCTGTGAGTTACAAATATGAGCAACGGCACCGGTATCAAATACCCAGGAGTTACTACGATTACTGGTAAGGTACACATCAATCACATGTATATCAAATATACCTTTGGTGTTGCCGGCCTTCTTATCCGCTAAGTATTTGGGGCAGTTCCGCTTCCAGTGACCCTTCCCCTTGCAATAAAAACACTCAGTCTCAGGCTTGGGTCCATTCTTTGACTTCTTCCCGGTAACTGGCTTACCAGGCGCGGCAACATCTTTGCCGTCCTTCTTGAAGTTCTTCTTACCCTTGCCCTTCTTGAACTTAGTGGTCTTATTGACCATCAACACTTGATGTTCTTTCTTGATTTCAGCCTCTGCTGACTTCAGCATCGAGAACACTTCAGGAATGGTCTTTTCCATTCCCTGCATGTTGTAGTTCATCACAAAGCTCTTGTAGCTTGGTGGGAGAGACTGGAGGATTCTGTCAATGACCGCCTCATCTGGGAGGTTAATGTTCAGCTGGGTCATACGGTTGTGCAACCCAGACATCTTCAGGATGTGCTCACTAACAGAACTGTTTTCCTCCATCTTACAACTGTAGAACTTGTCGGAGACATCATATCTCTCGACCCGGGCATGAGCTTGAAAAACTAGTTTCAGCTCTTCGAACATCTCATATGCTCCGTGATGCTCAAAACGCTTTTGGAGCCCCGGTTCTAAGCTGTAAAGCATGCCGCACTGAACGAGGGAGTAATCATCAGCGCGAGACTGCCAAGCATTCATAATGTCTTGGTTCTCTGGGACGGGAGCGTCACCTAGCGGTCCTTCTAGGACATATTGTTTCCTGGCAGCTATGAGGATGATCCTCAGGTTCCGGACCCAGTCCGTATAGTTGCTGCCATCATCTTTCAGCTTGGTTTTCTCTAGGAACGCGTTGAAGTTCATGTTGACATTAGCGTTGGCCATTGATCTACAAGACATATTTGCAAAGGTTTTAGACTAAGTTCATGATAATAAAGTTCTAATCAAATTATGAACTCCCACTTAGATTAGACATCCCTTTAGTCATCTAAGTGTTACACGATCCGAGTCGACCAGCCCGTGTCCGATCATCACGTGAGACGGACTAGTCATCGTCGGTGAACATTTTCATGTTGATCGTATCTTCCATACGACTCGTGTTCGACCTTTCGGTCTCCGTGTTCCGAGGCCATGTCTGCACATGCTAGGCTCATCAAGTTAACCCTAAGTGTTTTCGTTGTGTAAAACTGTCTTACACCCGTTGTATGTGAACGTAAGAATCCATCACACCCGATCATCACGTGGTGCTTAGAAGCGACGAACTGTAGCAACGGTGCACAGTTAGGGGAGAACACTTCTTGAAATTTTATAAGGGATCATCTTATTTACTACCGTCGTCCTAAGTAAACAAGATGCATAATACATAATAAACATCACATGCAATTATATAGTTGTGACATGATATGGCCAATATCATATAGCTCCATTGATCTTCATCTTCGGGGCTCCATGATCATCTTGTCACCGGCTTGACACCATGATCTCCATCATCATGATCTCCATCATCGTGTCTTCATGAAATTGTCACGCCAACGACTACTTCTACTTCTATGACTAACGTTTAGCAATAAAGTAAAGTAGTTTACATGACGTTATTCAATGACACGCAGGTCATACAAAAAAATAATGACAACTCCTATGGCTCCTGCCGGTTGTCATACTCATCGACATGCAAGTCGTGAATCCTATTACAAAGAACATGATCTCATACATCACAATTCATCATTCATCACAACTTCTGGCCATATCACATCACATGATCAATCGCTGCAAAAACAAGTTAGACGTCCTCTAATTGTTGTTGCATCTTTTACGTGGCTGCAATTGGGTTCTAGCAAGAACGTTTTCTTACCTACGAATCACCACAACGTGATTTTGTCAACTTCTATTTACCCTTCATAAGGGCCCTGTTCATCGATTCCGCTCCAACTAAGGTGGGAGAGACAGACACCCGCCGGCCACCTTATGCAACTTGTGCATGTCAGTCGGTGGAACCGGTCTCACGTAAGCGTACGTGTAAGGTTGGTCCGGGCCGCTTCATCCCACAATACCGTTGAGCAAGAAAAGACTAGTAGAGGCAAGTAAGATGACAAAATCCACGCCCACAACAAAGTTGTGTTCTACTCGTGCAAAGAGAACTACGCATAGACCTAGCTCATGATGCCACTGTTGGGGAACGTTGCAGAAAATTAAAATTTTTCCTACGGTTTCACCAAGATCCATCTATGAGTTCATCTAAGCAACGAGTCTAGGGAGAGAGTTTGCATCTACATACCACTTGTAGATCGCGTGCGGAAGCTTGCAAGGTGATGATGTAGTCGTACTCGACGTGATCCAAATCACCGATGACCAGCGCCGAACGGACGGCACCTCCGCGTTCAACACACGTACGGGACGGGAGACATCTCCTCCTTCTTGATCCAGCAAGGGGGGAGGAGAGGTTGATGAAGATCCAGCAGCACGACGGCGTGGTGGTGGATGCAGGGCGTCACAGCAGCAGGGCTTCGCCGAGACTACGAGGGAGAGACGTAACGGGGGGAGGTGGAGGCGCCAGGGGCTGGTGTGTGAATTCCCTCCTCTCCCCCACTATATATAGGGGTGCCAGGGGGGCGGCGGCCTAGGGGAGGTTTCCCTCCCCCCCAAGGCACCTAGGGGTGCCTTCCACCACTAGGACTCCTCCTAGGGGGAAACCCTAGGCGCATGGGCCTATAGGGGCTGGTGCCCTTGGCCCATGATGGCCAAGGCGCACCCCCTACAGCCCATGTGGCCCCCCGGGACAGGTGGCCCCACCCGGTGGGCCCCCAGGACCCTTCCGGTGGTCCCGGTACAATACCGATAACCCCGAAACTTGTCCCGATGCCCGAAACAGCACTTCCTATATATAATTCTTTACCTCCGGACCATTCCGGAACTCCTCGTGACGTCCGGGATCTCATCCGGGACTCCGAACAACATTCGGGTTTCTGCATATCCATATCTTCATAACCCTAGCGTCACCGAACCTTAAGTGTGTAGACCCTACGGGTTCGGGAGACATGCAGACATGACCGAGACGCTCTCAGTCAATAACCATCAGCGGGATCTGGATACCCATGATGGCTCCCACATGCTCCTCGATGTTGTCATCGGATGAACCACTATGTCGAGGATTCGATCAAACCCTGTATGCAATTCCCTTTGTCAATCAGTACGTTACTTGCCCGAGACTCGATCGTCGGTATCCCAATACCTTGTTCAGTCTCGTTACCGGCAAGTCACTTTACTCGTACCGTAATGCATGATCCCGTGTCCAACACCTTGGTCACATTGAGCTCAATATGATGATGCATTACCGAGTGGGCCCAGAGATACCTCTCCGTCATACGGAGTGACAAATCCCAGTCTCGATCCGTGTCAACCCAACAGCTACTTTCGGAGATACCTGTAATGCACCTTTATAGTCACCCAGTTACGTTGTGACGTTTGATTCACCCAAGGCACTCTTACGGTATCCGGGAGTTACACGATCTCATGGTCGAAGGAAGAGATACTTGACACTTGCAAAGCTCTAGCAAAACGAACTACACGATCTTTTATGCTATGCTTAGGATTGGGTCTTGTCCATCACATCATTCTCCTAATGATGTGATCCCGTTATCAACGACATCCAATGTCCATAGTCAGGAAACCATGACTATCTGTTGATCACAACGAGCTGGTCAACTAGAGGCTTACCAGGGACATAGTGTGGTCTAAGTATTCACACGTGTATTACGATTTCTGGATAATACAGTTATAGCATGAATAAAAGACAATTATCATGAACAATGAAATATAATAATACTATTATTATTGCCTCTAGGGCATATTTCCAACAGGGTAACCCCCCCGTGCCATCAATCATGGCGCTTGGGAAGTAAGCGATTCTCAACAGGCTAGTGGGGAGGTGCACCGCTTTCGTCGCCTCTAGAAAGGGATAAGAGTTCCACATTCTTACCCACACCTTCTTCCTCCTCTACCCACTCTTGCCTCCCCGAGCTCCAACGCCCTAGTCCAAGTCTCCTCCGCACAGCTAAACATGTCCGGGGCAGGAGGCAAATGGGTGGCTTCCACCATGAAGGATAAGAACATCGCAAGTCTTCGGGCGGCCGGATACTTGGCCGCAGACATAGCGCACCGGCTACCAGACGGTGGGCAGGTCATTCCAACTCTAGGACCCCATGAGAGGGTCTTGTTTCTTGCCCACTTCGTCTGTGGACTGGGGTTTCCACTCCACCCCTTCATCCGCGGGCTCATGTTCTACTACGGGCTAGATTTCCATGATCTAGCCCCGAACTTCGTCCTCAACATCTCGGCGTTCATCATCGTGTGTGAGGCTTTCCTCCGCATCAAGCCTCATTTCGGCTTGTGGCTCCAAACATTCCGCGTGAAGCCGAAGATCGTAAGCGGCCAGCAAGCGGAGTGCGGAGGAGCCATGGTGGGCAAAATGCCTAACGTCACCTGGCTTGACGGCTCCTTTGCGGAAACCGTGAAGGGGTGGCAATTAGGGTGGTTCTACATCACCGAGCCACGCGACGCCAACTGGGTGGCGGCCCTCGAGTTCCGATCTGGAACCCCTATGCGGCTCACCTCCTGGGAACAGAAGGGCCTGTTATGGGGCGAATCTACAGAGCTGACCGGACTCATCAACTGCATCAAGGGCATGAAGGACAAGAACATCAAGCTTGTCAACATGATCCAGGTCATGCTCGTTCGCCGGATTCTGCCATGCCAAAGGCGGGCATTCAATCTATGGGAGTTCATCCCGGCCGAACACTAGACGCTCCAGAGGCTCTATGGCATGAAGCACAAGAACGCGTGGAAGGCGTTGTTCAAGGCCACCAAAGTACCTCCTCTCATAACCAAGGACCATGGGCTCCACGCCGCATGGCACCTTACCCAGGTGAGTTCTCAGGCTGCCACTGGGTTCAGTTCTTCCCAATGTATTCATGGAGTATTCCTAAGTGATTGTGTATATTGTTCAGGAGTATGTGGAGGCAGCGGAGTGAATTGATTGTCCAGCTCTGCTGCCAGAAAGCCCATCTAATGATCTTCTGACGAAGATGCTGGTCCCGGCGCCCTATAAGGGGCCGAAGAAGAAGGCCGATAAGAAGGCCCCGGGGACCCGAAAGGGTCTCCGACGTAAGGTTGCGCAAGCCTCGTCTGAAGACGACGAGGCACACTCCTCCCCCAAAGGGGAAGAAGAGGAAGAAGAGGAGGCCGCCCTATCCGGAAAGGATGGGGGGCCAGAGACGATGGACCAGGGGACCAGGAGAGGCCCCCGGTGCAAGGCCGTCATACCCTTGTCGTCTGATGATGATGAGGCAGACTCCTCCCGCGGAAGCGGGGGGAAACAAGAAGAAACTCCACCTCCCCATACTAGGGGAGAAAAAGAGGAAGGCCGCCCCAGTGGGGGAGGCTAGGACATCCAAGAAGGGAAAGGTGTCCCTTCCGGACTACTCTGCCACCGCCACCGACAGCGAGGAAGGGTGGCTGCCCAGGAAGAAGCCCCTAGTGCGATCGTAAGTACCCGCACTCCATCATAATATCGCTTCATAGTTTTGTTTGTAATGCTGAACTTGCATGCAGTCCAGCAAGGGCCATCCCGAAGTGTCATCTTCGGACGGGTCCTTGAGTGAGTGAGCAATGAACTCACTCCCGACGGCCATGTCTCCTCGGCCTACAGACGACACGGAGGTGTTGTCCCAAAGGCTCCCAGAGATGGGGGAGGTGGCCCTGGAGGCGCCTCAAGGCGGCGTCCCAGACGTCGGACTCGCGGAGTTCAAGATCCCCGCGGATCATGTTGATGAGAGCCACAGTAAGCCGGGCTCTCAGCCGAACACTGTTTCGGAGCCTTCAGTGGTTCCGGACTTAGGCGGGCAGCCCCTCATTAGGGAGGGAGGGTCATTTGCATCAAGGACTTCCGAAGCACCCGAGGCGCCGGATTGTCTGCTGGAAGCGCTTCGAGGCGCTTCCATAGATGAAGAGCACCGTACTCTAATGAGTGCGGTGATTCAGAAGGTTTCGTCTGCCAAGAGCGGACTAACCGAATCCTGCACCAGCCTACTAACAGGCTTTGAGGTAAGTAGTAAAAATGTGTGAAATTACCACTCGATAGGTAGTAGCCCATGATACTCTGTTTGGTGTTCGGAAGGAAAAACCAACAGAGGTTCAATTATAATCCGTAGGAGTCTAATAGTGGGTTTGAATGTGAATAAACAGGTTGTGCTGCTGGCCGCTGCCGCCCGTACGGCCGAAATTGCCGGCCTAAAGCAGGACTTGGAGCGAGCACAGGGAGATCTCGGCCTCACGAGGAGGCAGCTCGAGGAGAGCAAAGGTGAATGACTCCCCTCTCTCATATAGTAAAGTATAAATAAAATTTGATTATGCTAACGACGAAGCGTCGTGATTTGGTAGCAGAGGCCACCACCGAAGTGGCATCTCTCAAGAAGGCGCTATCCGAGGCCAAACACAAAGCGGCCTTGGAACACAAGGAGCGCCAAAAGCAAGAACCCTGAGTGGGCGAAGTACAAGAAGAGCTCCAGGAGCTCGGCAAGAAGCTCGAGTCCACGGAGCATGAGCTTAAAGCAAAAGAGGCCGAGCTTGCGAAGGCCCTTACAAATATAAAAGACGCTAAGGCCGAAGCGGAGAGGGCACAGTAGGAGATCCAGGAGGCCAAAAAGATAGTGGCGGGTAAGAAATTTTTTATGCAAAGCAAACATGTGGAGGAGGAGTTTCTTTTACTTACCCGAGTCCGGAGCTCTCCAGGGGCATTCGTAGATCTGCCACGCAGCGTATCAGATGCCGCGGAGTTCTACCATGCCCAGGAGGGGAGCTCAACGGAGAAGCTATTTTGAACATTCAACGCCTCTGAGTGACCAACTGAAGCAGTTGGTCGAACTCCACAAGGCGGCCGAAGTGGCTATGAAGGATCTCATAGTCCGGATATGGCCTAGTGAGCTTCTGCCCACCAGCTACTTCGGTCTAATCAAGCGGATGGTGGATGCCTGTCCGCGACTGGCAGTCATTAAGCGATCCGTTTGCATTGAGGGTGTCTGCCGGGCCCTTGCCCGTGCAAAGGTGCATTGGGGCAAGCTGGATGCAGAGAAGCTGGTAAGGACGGGCCGCTAGAGGGCAAGCCGCATCGCGTCCCCGAGAAGTATTATGGTGGCGTTATGAAGGGTGCTTGCCTCGTGGCCGATGAATGTACCAAAGACATAATTTTTGAATGATTTCACCTCTGTCATGTTTGTAATTTAAAGATGAAGTTACTTGCGCTATGTAGCGCTTTTGTTATTTAAAATATTACCTTCTGTGCGCTTGTTTATCAAATTCTGAAAGTAGGCCAGTCGTCGGCTTCCGCCCCCGTGTAACTTGTACTGGGGTGTTCGTGGAAAACCCGGACACTCTTTATCCAAATGTTTGGTCCCTTAAGGAGGTGTCCAGCGCAGCGAACGAGGCAATCGGACTATACGGCTTTATAACCTTCACTTAGCCATAGAAGTCTACAATTTTAAATTTCGGCGAAGCCCCTAGAATCCGGAAGGCCGAATTGGGGTGCTATACACGCCTATATCGGACAAAGCCGAATTATCGCCTAAAGCAGAAAAATCTTTAAGGATTTTAAGACCTCTCGAACAGCGACCAGCTCTCGCCACATCATGCCGGTCAGTTTTGTGCTTTCTCTACTGAGGTGCTCGTCTGGAAGAACCAGGGCACAATCGCAGTAGTTCTCCCTGTGCTACCTTAGCCGAATTAACAGAACGTAAGGCACCAAAACAAGGGAGGTGGGCTATCCCAACTGTAGACCCAAGACATGATTCGGAGCTGATGCATATAATGCTATAAGTTCGGGGTGTCGCACTGTTGAAAGTGTTCGGACTTGTCTTGCCGTATTATGGGGCATCATAAGAAGCCCCTGGCAAACTAAGCATACCAAAGTGTATGGATGCAAAATCAAATAGACATTTGTAAAAAAATGCTCAAATAAGAATAATAAGCTGATGCTATATATGGTCTCCCATTGATGAATAATACATTTAAGCGTATGTTTACAATGAATGCATTAAGCGGAGATAAGTAGGATTATTTGACATATCCTATCCAGGGGCAGGCTACGTACAGATAGATAAAGCAGGAACAACAATCGTAAATAGATTCCACCTGGGTGTTTCCTGTTGTGCCCGAAGCCTGTTGCCTCCTGGGTTTCCTCTCCTATGCAAGTCCGGCAATCCGGCTCTTCTGGGGAAGCTGCACTAAAGCAATGTCCTTAAGGGTAAATGGAAAAGTTACGAAGCGATACCGTACTGTTGACTGAGCACTGCTACGCCTCCGCCTGTGCCCATGGTATTTTGAGTGCGTAATTGTATACGCGTGGCACAGATGCAGCTTTGATGGGATTTGAGCGGAGGCCAGACTGCTAGTCGTTCTCTTGACGTGCCTGTTGATCCTGTTGCGGGGTGTTCCACCCTCGCTTAACGGAGCTTGAGGTTGTCGTCACCGGATTGGTGGTTTGCCGGAGGAGGCCGCATTGTACTTCGGCCGCAAGGGCTGCCGTGTGCTCTTCAGTACGGAGAGAGCGGTCCATATTTCCGTTCACTGTTATGACCCCGCGCGGGCCTGGCATCTTGAGCTTGAGGTATGCATAGTGTGGTACCGCATTGAATCTAGCGAATGCGGTTCGTCCGAGCAGTGCGTGGTAACCACTACGGAGACCACTTCCAGTGTTATAGAGCCCATACAGCGGGCCTCTACTCCAAGAATGACACCTTTAAAGGTGGTTTTGGTGGGCTTAATCCTTGAAGGATCGATTCCCATTTTGCGCACTGTGTCCCGATAAAGCAGGTTCAGGCTGCTGCCTCCGTCCATAAGGACTCTTCTGAGGTGAAATCTGTCTATAATTGGGTCTAGAACCAATGCGGCTGACCCGCCATGACGGATGCTAGTAGGATGATCCCTACGATCGAAGGTGATCGGACAAGCTGACCATGGGTTGAATTTGGGGACGACTGGCTCCATCGCCTAGACGTCCCGTAGTGCTCGCTTCCGTTCCCGCTTGGGGATGTGGGTGGCGTAGATCATGTTGACCGTTTTCACCTGGGGGGAATTTCTTCTGTCCCCCCATGTTCAGACGCCGGGGCTCCTCGTCATCGTCGCTATTCAGCCCCTTGTCCTTGTTTTCGGCGTTTATTTTGCCGGCCTATTTAAATACCCAGCAGTCTCTATTGGTGTGGTTGGCTGGCTTGTCCGGGGTGCCATGAATTTGGCACGAGCGCTCCAGTATACGGTCTAGACTGGACGGTCCCTGATTGTTGCATTTGAATGGCTTCTTCCGCTGACCGGATTTGGATCTGCTGAATCCGGCATTGACCGCCGTGTCTTCGGTGTTGTCGCCGTTGTTCCGTCGCTTGTGTTTGTTGCACCGTAGCTTGCCATTGTTGTCACGGACGTCTAACGTGCCAGAATGTGGCGTAGTGCTACTGCGAGCTACCAACAGTCCTCGCCCGCACAAAAGCGGGTCATTAGTGTCATGAGAGCTGCCATAGACTTGGGTTTCTCCTGGCCGAGGTGTCGGGCGAGCCACTCGTCACGGATATTATGCTTGGAGGCCGCCAGGGCTTTGGCGTCCGGACAGTCGACTATTTGGTTCTTTTTAGTTAGGAACCGAGTCCAGAATTTCATGGCTGATTCTCTAGGATGTTGAGTAATGTGGCTCAAGTCATCGGCATCTGGAGGTCCCACATATGTTCCTTGGAAGTTGTCAAGAAATGCATCTTCCAGGTTTTCCCAACTGCCAATGGAATTTGCGGGCAGGCTGTTTAGCCAGTGTCGGGCGGGTCCTTTGACCTTAAGGGGAAGATACTTGATGGCATGTAGATCGTCTCCGCGGGCCATGTGAATGTGGAGAAGGAAATTGTCGATCCATACCGCGGGGTCTGTTGTGCCATCGTATGATTCGATGTTTATGGGTTTGAACCCTTCTGGGAATTCATGATCCATCACTTCATCGGTGAAGCAGAGGGGGTGTGTGGTGCCTCTGTGCCGGGCTATGTCGCGATGCAGTCCGGCTGCGTCTGACTGGTTATATTCGGCCCGGCCGGATTTGCTGGTAGTGTAGCCGGTATGACGGTCATCGTCATGTGCTGCGGAGCGCCCCCGTGATCCGTAGATCGATCTTGGTTGTCCTGCAACGTTATCCAGTTTATTGCGCAGGTCCTGAGTATTGCCCCGGGCCATGGTAAACTGACGCGGGGGTGGGGGCTGGTATTCAGGCTGATATGCCGATTTATCCCGACCTTGAGGCGGCCGGTCAGCCGTGTGGCGCTCGAGTCCATATTCCTCGGCTGCCAGGACTTCTGTCCATCTATCTGTGAGCAGATCTTGATCAGCTTGAAGCTGCTGCTGCTTCTTCTTTAGGCTTCTCGCAGTGGCAATAAGCCGGCGCTTGAAGCGCTCCTGCTCTGCGGGGTCTTCGGGTACGCCGAACTCGTCGTCGCCGAGGCTAATCTCATCTTCAAAGAGGGGCATGTAATTGTCCTCCTCCGGATACCCGTCCGTCGCCTGTTCATCTGGGCTATCATGCCCATCTTCCTGTTCGGCCTGCTCGAAGGCGAGCTGTTCGGGGTTGTATTCATCATCGGCACCGTCCGGATTGTCTTCGTCTCCGGTGCCGGTATTGCCTTGGCGGGGCTTGGAGCGGCGCGGGCGACGCCCATGCTTTGCTTTATTCTTGGAGGAGTTATCCTCTGTTGCCTCATCGCCATTGGTTTCTTTCGGAGTGTCCACCATGTATATATCGTATGAAGAGGTGGTTGTCCACCGTCCTGTGAGCGGTGGCTCCTGTATGTCTCCTGCACCGTCGTCCATACCGTCGATGTCTTCGAAGTCGAAGTCGAGCGCGTCGGTTAAATCATCGATCGTCGTGACAAAGTGGGTGGTGGGTGGGCAGCAAATTCCTTCGTCACCTGCTTCCCACTCAAGCCAGACATAGTTCGGCCCAGAGCCTCCTGACAAAGAGAGAGACTTTAATGAGTTTAGCATGTCGCCAAAAGGCGAGTGTTGAAAGATATCCGTAGCGGTAAACTCCATTATCGGAGCCCAACCTGGCTCGGCTGGCTCGAGAGTGTGCGGACGTGAGCCAACAACCGGATATGAGTCCGGGGTCCCAGGGTTACAGGCCTCCACAGAGATGTGACATGTTTTCGGCTCCACCGCCGGTGAGCGTGTGGCCTGTGGGGCGGGGTCCATCCCTCCGTCCTCGGGCAACGCAACCTGTTCCGGATTTAGATCCGGGGCTATTGTAGGGATGATGTTTCGAGCATTGTCCGACAGCAGGTCTAGGCCGTGCTCGTCGTGACTGTCCGGCGTTCCTGGCACAGGGCCGAATCCGTCGAAGATCAAGTCTCCACGAATATCCGCCGTGTAGTTCAAGTTTCCGAACCTGATCTGGTGACCAGGGGCGTAGCTGTCGATCTGCTCCAGATGACCAAGCGAATTGGCCCACAGTGCGAAGCCGCGGAACACAAAGATCTGTTCGGGGAGAAAAGTCTCACCCTGGACTGTGTTGTTGACGATTGAAGACGCCATCAAACCTTGAAGCGACGACACGGAGGAACTCTCAATGAAAGCACCAATGTCGGTGTCAAAACCGGCGGATCTCGGGTAGGGGTCCCGATCTGTGCGTCTTAGGCTGATGGTAACAGGAAGCAAGGGACACAATGTTTACCCAGGTTCGGGCCCTCTCGATGGAGGTAAAACTCTACTTCCTACTTGATTAATATTGAAGATATGAGTAATACAAGAGTAGATCTACCACGAGATCGTAGAGGCTAAGCCCTAAGAGCTAGCCTATGATGGTATGATTGTATTTGTGATCAGCCTTCTAAGGACCATCCTCTCCGGTTTATATAGACACCGGAGAGCTAGGGTTTACATGGAGTCGGTTACAAGGACGGAAGCATAATATCTGGATCGCCAAGCTTGTCCTCCATGCAAAGGAGAGTCCCATCCGGACACGAGCCGAAGTCTTGAGTCTTGTATCTTGATGCTTCTATAGTCCGGACGATGAATATAGTCTGGCTGTCCGGATACCCCCTTATCCAGGACTCCCTCACACTCCAAGTCCTTTGGATCACGTTTGTTCCAAAAAGATCGCTCCCAAAGGTTTCACTCCATTTGGACTCCGTTTGATATTCCTTTTCTGCGAAACACTGAAATAGGCAAAAAAACAGCAATTCGGGCTGGGCCTCCGGTTAGTAGGTTAGTCCCAAAACTGATATAAAAGTGTAAAGTAAAGCCCATAAACATCCAAAATGGGTTATATAATAGCATGGAACAATCAAAAATTATAGATACGTTGGAGACGTATCAAGCATCCCCAAGCTTAATTCATGCTCGTCCTCGAGTAGGTAAATGATAAAAACAGAATTTTTGATGTGGAATGCTACCTAGCATATTTCTCAATGTATTTCTATTTATTGTGGCATGAATGTTCAGATCCAAATGATTCAAAATAAAAGTTCATATTGACATAAGAAATAGTAATACTTCAAGCATACTAATAAAGCAATCATGTCTTCTCAAAATAACATGGCTAAAGAAAGTTATCCCTACAAAATCATATAGTCTGGTTGTTGCTCTATCTTCATCACACAAAGTATTTAATCATGCACAACCCCGATGACAAGCCAAGCAATTGTTTCATACCTTAGTATTCTCAAACCTTTTCAATTTTCACGCAATACATGAGCGTGAGCCATGGACATAGCACTATATGTGTAATAGAATGGTGGTTGTGGAGAAGAAAAAAAGGAGAAGATAGTCTCACATCAACTAGGCGTATCAACGGGCTATGGATATGCCCATTAATAGATATCAATGTGAGTGAGTAGGGATTGCCATGCAACGGATGCACTAGAGCTATAAATGTACGAAAGCTCAACAAAAGAAAATAAGTGGGTGTGCATCCAACTTGCTTGCTCACGAAGACCGAGGGCATTTTGAGGAAGCCCATCATTGGAATATACAAGCCAAATTCTATAATGAAAAATTCCCACTAGTATATGAAAGTGACAACATAAGAAACTCTCTATCATGAAGACCATGGTGCTATTTTGAAGCACAAGTGTGGAAAAAGAGATAGTAGCATTGCCCCTTCTCTCTTTTTCTCTCATTATTTTTTATCTTTTTTTCTTTTTTTATTTGGCCTTTTTTTTCATTTGGCCTTTTTTTTATTTGAAGTCCGAAGTCTCATTCCGACTTGTGGGGGAATCATAGTCTCCATCATCCTTTCCTCACTGGAACAATGCTCTAATAATGAAGATCATCACACTTTTATTTATTTACAACTCAAGATTACAACTCGATACTTAGAACTAGATATAAATCTATATGTATGCCTCCGGCGGTGTACCGGGATATGCAATGAATCAAGAGTGACATGTATGAAAAATTATGAGGTGGCTTTGCCACAAATACGATGTCAACTACATGATCATGCGAAGAGCAATATGACAATGATGATGCGTGTCATAATAAACGGAACGATGGAAAGTTGCATGGCAATATATCTTGGAATGGCTATGGAAATGCCATAATAGGTAGGCATGGTGGCTGTTTTGAGGAAGGTATATGGTGGGTGTATGGCACCGGCGAAAGTTGTGCGGCACAAGAAAGACTAGCAATGGTGGAAGGGTGAGAGTGCGTATAATCCATGGACTCAACATTAGTCATAAAGAACTCATATACTTATTGCAAAAATCTACAAGCCATTGAAAACAAAGTGCTACACGCATGCTCCTAGGAGGATATATTGTTAGGAAAAGACCATCGCTCGTCCCCGACCGCCACTCATAAGGAAGACAATCAATAAAATTGTGCTCCAACTTCATCACAAAGCGGTTCACCATACGTGCATGCTACGGGAATCACAAACTTCAACACAAGTATTCTTTAAATTCACAATTACCCAACTAGCATGACTCTAATATCACCACCTCTATATCTCAAAACAATTATCAAGTATAAAATTGATCATAGCATCCAATTCACTTTCTATGATAGTTTTTATTATAACCAACTTGGATGCCCATCATTCTAGGACCAATTTTATAACCATAGAAAATACCATGCTGTTCTAAGAGACTATCAAAATAATATAAGTGAAGCATGAGAGATCATCAATTTCTACAAAATTAAGCCACCGCCGTGCTCTAAAAGATATAAGTGAAGCACATCGAGCAAAACTATCAAGCTCAAAAGATATAAGTGAAGCACATAGAGTATTCTAATAAATTCCAATCAAGTGGGTTTCTCTCCCAATAGGTGTGTACAGCAAGGATGATTTTGGTAAAGTAACAAGCAAAGACTCATATCATACACGACGCTCCAAGCAAAACACATATCATGTGGCGAATAAAAATATAGCTCCAAGTAAAGTTACCGATAGACGAAGACGAAAGAGGGGATGCCTTTCGGGGCATACCCAAGCTTAAGCTTTTGGTTATCATTGAATATATTGGGGCTCCATGGGCATCCCCAAGCTTAGACTTTTGCCACCCTTTATTCCATAGTCCATCAAATCTTTACCCAAAACTTGAAAACTTCACAACACAAAACTCAACAGGAAATCTCATAAGCTCCGTTAGTGCAAGAAAGAAAAACCACCACATAAGGTACTGTAATGAACTCATTCTTTATTTATATTGGTGTTAAACCTAATGTATTCCAACTTCTCTATGGTTCATACCCCTACATACTAGCCATAGATGCATCAAAATAAGCAAACAACACACTAAAAGCAGAATCTGTCAAAAACAGAACAGTCTGTAGCAATCTGTAACTTTCGAATACTTATGGAACTCCAAAAATCCTACCAAACTATGACGTCCTAGTAAACTTGTCTATTGATCGACAGCAAAAAGAATCAATGCAAAATCATGTTTCTGTGATTTATTGATTTTTTTCTCGTGAGTGCAAAGTTTCTGTTTTTCAGCAGAATCAAATTAACTCTTACCATAGGTTATCCTATAGGTTCTACTTGAAACAAACACTAATTAAAACAAGAAAACACATGTCAATAGAAAGTAGATGCAATATTTATTGAATAACAACAAGGAAAAATATTGGGTTGTCTCCCAACCAGTGCTTTTCTTTAAAGCCTTTTTAGCTAGGCATTGAGATTTCAATGATACTCACATAAAAGACAAGAATTGAAGCATAAAGAGAGCATCATAAAACATGTAACAAACACATCTAAGTCTAAGATACTTCCTATGCATAGGCATTTTATAAGCAAACAAATTATCATAGCAAGCAAAAACTGGCATATGCAAGGAACTGGAAAGAAACAATAGCAATCTCAACATAACAAGAGGTAATTTGTTATCATGAAAATTTCTACAACCATATTTTCCTCTCTCATAATAATTACATGTGGAATCATAAGCTAATTCAACAAAATAGCTATCACGTAAAATATTTTCAACACGATCCACATGCATGCAAAGTTGACACTCTTCCAAAATAGTGGGATTAACATTAACTAAAGTCATGACCTCTCCAAACCCACTTTTATCAAAAACTTCATAAGATTGAAAATTATCCAGATATGTGGGATCTAAAGTTGACACTCTTCCAAACTCACTTTCATTATTATTGCAAACATTATTATCAATCTCATAATCATCATGGGGCTTAAATAAAATTTCAAGATTATAAGAAGAATCACCCCAATCATGATCATTGCAACAAGTAGTAGACATAGCAAAACTAGCATCCCCAAGCTTAGGGTTTTGCATATTATTAGCACACTTTACATCAAGAGAATTTATAGTAAAATCATTGCAATCATGCTTTTTATTCAAAGATCTATCGTGAATCACTTCATAAAGTACTTCATCACAATTTTCAGATTCACGAATTTCAAGCAAAACTTCATAAAGATAATCTAGTGCACAAAAATCACTAGCAATTGGTTCATCATAATTGGATCTCTTAAAAAGATTAGCAAGCGGATGAGGATCCATAGATCTTAGGTTCTCTGTTTAGCAATAAATAAACAACTATTCCAACCAAACGAGCAAACGAGCCAAGTAAGACATCAAAGCAAACGAAAAGACGAACAGAAGAAGGGCGAATAAAACGGCAAGGGTGAAGTGGGGGAGAGGAAAACGAGAGGCAAATGGAAAATAATGTAATGTGAGGGAGATGAGTTTGTGATGGGTACTTGGTATGTCTTGACTTGAGCGAAGACCTCCCCGGCAACGGCGCCAGAAATCCTTCTTGCTACGTCTTGAGCTTGCGTTGGTTTTCCTTGGAGAGGAAAGGGTGATGCAGCACAGTAGTGTAAGTATTTCCCTCAGTTTTTGAGAACCAAGGTATCAATCCAGTAGGAGGCTCCTCACAAGTCCCACACACCTACACAAACAAACAAGAACTCACAACCAACGCAATAAAGGGGTTGTGGCACCCCAGCTTAGAGTGACAGGTTTACCTTGCATTGCCAGCCCAGAGACCTTGTCTTATTGCAACACACAATAACTTGGTAGAGAAAAACAACCGCTTTATTCATGCTAGCGGAGCACAGTTTATATTACAACAGTTAGCGAGGCCAAGCGGCACACATGGTGCGGCTGAACAATATGTACATTATTTAGTGAACATAAAGCGGGCCTCGATCATGAAAACTACGCGGCAGCGGAACAACGTCGTAGCGGAACTCCATAGCACAGGGACACCGATGTGGACACGATCTAGACTAGGACAACACTCCTTTCCAACGAGACTTTCCTGAAAACTGGCATGACATGCCAGGTCAGTACATTGAATGTACTTGCAAGCTCACAACAAGCATAAACATAATGACAAACAATATCATGATATTTAACCATTTAACATCAATGCAACAATATATATCCAACATGCTGTGAATATGCTCAATTGATACTCGTCCCATGGACTTGCTTACCGAACGCGGTCATCCCCAGACCACCAACGTGCAGATCTCAAAATCAAACTCGTGATCCTTACGGCGATCACAACCCGACCAACTCGTGGCCCGTGATCCTTACGGCGATCACAACCCGACCAACTCGTGGCATGTGATCCTTACGGTGATCACAACCCGACCAACTCGTGGCCCAACTCAACACGACAGCCTTACTGCCATCCTCATTACAAACGTAGTGTGCAAATTTATTAAGTGTTGACCCATGGTGTGCCCTACTTTCGAGCGTGTCCGTAACCGTGGACTCGGCTATCGATAGATTAATACACTCTGCAGAGGTTAGTACACTGTTCCCACACTACGGAACCCATGGCCTTGCACTCCCATTCGGGTGGACCAACGGCATTCCGACGAAACCATTTCATTGTCATGACACTCTCCCGGCCACTCCGACTCAGTCCCCATCGGGCTAGTCCTGGGTGGCCCCGTGTCTACCTCCAGACACCTCGACCATCGTCGTGGCCACGATCCACTCTGGGACCCGGTACCAAAACTTAACTTAACGACGGGCTCACAAGGTTATGCCTGTCTACCGGGCCAGGGTACAGCACGCCCATAACCTTCCCTAAATGGAGGCACCGACCAGAGGAACGACAATGAAACGCATTAAGGCCATCCCATACCTGCAAATGTGGTTGCACTTGGAAAGACTCGTTTCAGCGGCACCATGACCCAGTCAACAACATATTCAAGTTGAGTTATTTATCAGGTTCAACTTAAAATGAAAACAACCGGTGTCACAATGCCATGCTATGCACACTAACCCATGCATCACATAACCATAAAATAACTAAATCAACCATGCTCCCATGGAGCTATCATCAACTCAAGATACTTCTCTGGTTAAGATCAAACCTCACTTAAACCAGAATCATTTCTAGCAATATCATCATTTTTCATCATGCAAGAATAATAATTAAACTAATTATTAAGCTCCATGACCATATCATTTATTCTTTACTCATCACTAAGTTCTTCTTAGCTTATCAACAAGTTTTACTTCAAACTTTCTGTAAATCAAGCATTTTAACATGACAAGCATTTTGACAGAATATAATTATCATATAAGTAATTTAAATGCATGAATAATTATGAGTTCAAGTAGGAAAATCACAAATATTGAAGTGGCACTATGAAAATGTTGTTGTGGCTTGCCTTAGTGCTGATGAGGTTCACAAAGCTCCTGGTGATCCTCGAGACAAGCTGGCTCTTCTGAAAATAAACAAAACCACAAAAAGAAAACATCAAGAAACCTTCTGAAAATTACCAGAAAATCTAGACAGCAAGGAAAAATCACATCTCTTGGGTGTTGTTAGATTTTTGGTCAAAGAACACAATGCAAAAAGAATCAATGCATTTGGACTTATAGGTAAAAAGTTGTGGCTGTTTGAAGGTTCCTAGAATTTAAATGAATTTGAAATAACTAAACTAGGGGGGTGACGTCGAAGGCGTAAACACCCGGGGCGCCACCACTCATACCGCTTCGTGCGCATAATGAGTGGCTGACTAGTGGGCCCTGCTAGTCAGGCCAGAGGGAGGGGGGAGGGAAACAGGGGAAGGCGGCGCTTCGCCGGAGCACACGCCGGCGATGAGGCTTCTTGGAGTCAAACGAGAGGGGGGGATTGACGGAGGAGAAGATTGCACACCTGCCCGTACCTGTAGCGTAGCTAGAGATGACCGGACGGCGTCAGAATCATCCTCTCCCAGCGAAGGCAGAGGGCGGAGGCTGCCGAAGACGAAGACAATAGCGGCTTGGGGCGGCTCCAGGGGCTCCAGCGGGGTGGAATGGCCTCACCGATGAGTGGCGGAGGCCCTGGCAGGGTCGCCTTGGCTTGGGAGGGGTTGGAGCTGCGAGGACGATCCGGAGGGGATCGCCGGTGAGCTCGGCTTCGGGACGGCAGCCCGCGGCCTGCCCGGCCGGGCTGCGGCTTCTACTGGCTCGTGGTGGATGCGAGAGTGGCTACGGGTGCTCCAAGAGGCTGGGCGTGGCGGCTTTATATAGACGGGCGGCAAGGAGGGCTCGGGCTCCGCTGGGGACACCTGTCCATGGCGCCCGGCGCCAGACAGAGAGGAAGAAGACGACGGAGGTCACGCAGGAACTGTGCGTGGGCGTGGATGAGCACATGAGCGAGGGGGAACGCGACGAGCACAGTGCGCCGCGCACTGTGTCGTTGGTCGGACAGTGCCCGTGCTCGCTGCAGCGAGCTCTGGCATCAGCGAGCACCAGGGAGAGTTAAGGGGGGTGGGGACGAGGATGGTGGCAAGGGGTGGCAGGCTTGGGCTGGTTGGGCAGCGAGCACGCGCTCAACAGAGCATCTGGCGGCACGCAGAGCGCGCGTATGGCATGCCAGCACGCTCGGACGAACGCGGTCACCGCGTGGACTGTGACATCAGGCCACCCTAAGCACTAATCAAGATGTCTGGCGTGTAGTCCTTAGTAAACTGAGGTGTTACCACGGTTAGGCTAGGATTCAGGTGCAGTAGAAATAAATTTGTACTGCTGGTATGTTTCTGGATAGTAACTTTGGAGAGTTACTGTGGTCAAACTACTGGGAGTCAAGGGCTGAGCTTTGGGGTTTTACTTACACTTACTAAGGTAAAAAGGCACAGGAAAAACCAGCTACAATGGAGCTAGTAAAAAGGTAGTTGTTGTAGAAACTACCATTTCTGCCCAGAAGTGAATTTATTTTCTGTAGCCAAAATATTCCAAAGAGTGGTGAAATATTTTTGCTCAGAAAGGTTCCCTAGGATCCAAAGAATAATTGGGATTTTTCTCAGGATTTTTAGGGCAAGGAAAATTAGGGTTGCTTTGGAGCACAAAGGGCTGACTAGGGTTTTGGAGGGCAAAATGAATATTTTTCATTTAAGAAAAATATTCCAAGTCATATTTTGGGTTGAACCAGAGGTGAAATGATGGTTTTGAGGAGGAGAGGGAATACTTGGGTGAAAATCAAGGGGTACCCAAGTGGTTAAGTCCAAATGAAATGATTCAAAACTCCAAATTCAAAACCAACTCAACTAAAAACCAGGCAAATAAAAGAGGCCAAAAACCAGGCTGTCACAAACCTCCCCCACTTAGAATGAATCTTGTCCTCGAGATTCGGTTGCTTGGGAAAACCATTCTGGATAACATGCCCTTAGAAATTCTTCTGATTCCCAGGTTGATTATGATTCAGTATGATGCTTCCATTGGACTTTGTAAATTTTTCGTGCTTTACTGCGAGTGACTCTTTCCATTTGATCCAAAATTTTCACCGGCCTCTCTTCATAGATTAAGTCCTTTCCCAGCTCTATCTCTGTCAAATCGGTCTTTTTCTCGGGCCGGGATATGCACCGTCGCAATTGTGAAACGTGGAACACGTTGTGCACGTCTGACAGTTCAGGGGGCAACTCCAACTGATATGCCACAACACCTACTCGTGTCATAACGGGAAATGGACCAATAAATCTGGGTGCCAACTTTCCACGGGTTTGAAACCTCTTGATACCTTTCATAGGCGTGACTCAAAGATAGACATGTTCTTCGGGTTCAAAGTTGATCTGGCGGTGTTTTGCATCGTAATAACTTTTCTGGCGTGATTTGGCCAATTGCAATCTATCTCGGATCTCCTTGACTTGTTTCTCGGCTTCCAGCATGAGATCCATTCCGAAAATTCAGCTATCACCGGTTTGAGACCAATTTAACAGAGTGTGGCACTTACGGCCATACAGAGCTTCATATGGTGACATCTTTAAACTGGTCTGGAAGCTATTATTATACGAGAACTCGCCGTACGACAAGCAATCTTCCCATTTTCGGCCTTGGGCCAAAACATAGGCTCGGAGCATATCTTCGAGTATTTGATTTACCCGTTCGGTCTGTCCATCCGTCTGAGGATGATAAGCAGTACTGAAATTCAATTCCGTTCCGAGGGCTTGATGGAGACGGGACCAAAAAGTGGAAGTGAAAAGTGAACCTCGGTCGGAAGTGATGGTTCGGGGAACTCCATGCAGACTGACTATTCTGGATACGTACAGTCGTGCAAGCTCATCGGCTCGGTATGAGGTTCTGATCGGGAGGAAGTGGGCTACCTTGGTCAATGTATCCACTATAACCCAGATCGCATTATTGCCACGTCGGGTCTTAGGTAGTCCCGTGATGAAGTCCATACAGACATCTTCCCATTTCCATTGTGACACCGGTAGCGGTTAGAGAAGACTGGCTGGCTTCTGATGTTCTGCCTTTACCTTATTGCATATGTCACAACAGGCCACAAAATAAGCAATATCTTTCTTCATTCCATCCCACCAGAATATTTGTCGAAGGTCTTCGTACATTATTGTACCTCTAGGGTGAATAGAATATGAGGATTTGTGGGATTCTGACAGAATTTTCTGCTTCAAAGCTGCTAGATTAGGCACACAGATCCTTCCCCTGAATCAGAGGGTACCGCACTGATCCTTCAAGAAATCGGATAGCTTGATATGCTTCTGCAGATCGGCATCACCAGGCTGGGCTTTGCGGATCTCTTCCTCAAGTGTAGGGGTGATTTTCTGATATGAACCGAACCTCGACGGCGAGATCCGATATGTTGTTGCGGCCCGATCTTTCACGACACTCCACCACCACCGGTAGCAACCTCTAGCCCGCGCACGCGATGTACACGAAATAGAGGGTTTGAACCTTGCGGCCCAGCACGAGAAAACCAATCTTGACGAGGTACTCACGCGCAAAACAATTTCCACGAAGAGAAATCGCAACACAGAGGTTTTCTAAAGATCCCTCCAAAACTTGATACGGGCGTCTACCCTAAAAACACATCGTGTTTATTTCATAAAAATAACCTCCCCTTTACAAAGGACTAGATAGGCTTTATATAATAGCCGCACCCTGACTTGGTCCAAAGACCTCACGCACGCACACCATAAGTAGCTTGGAAAGCAAGCATTTGCTACATATTTAAAAGAAAAGATAACTCCTACGTATATGCTAAACCGACTTGATCTATCTAAGAAAACAAAAACTGCTAGTTCTGATGTGGCTTTTTCCCTGTCTGTGGTGGACCCCAGCCGACGTCCTTTAAGCTGAATAATTCCCAAATAAAAAGAATCCTCATGTTTATCTTTTCCTTGCGGGATAGAAAAATAAACGTAAATAATCTTCTTGTTTTAATTCTGGCGTAGTAGATAATTCTGCCAAGGAAACATTCACGATGGCTCGTGGACTCCTTCATGCCATCTTCTAATCGTGGCTTACCAAAATAATTAGGATGCTCTTTTCCTTGGTTTCCTCCACATGCACGTCTGATACGGTGGCATTTAATCTCAAACTGAACGCCCTTCTTTTCCTCATCTATGCACGTGGTCTCCAACACATCAGTTTGCATGACCATACCATTTACTAGTGCATGTTCATCTTCGTGACTTGGCCGTATGTAATCAGGTGTACATGCAGTGTATTTTTGAACATTACCGGCTTCAGGCGAAACATCAAAGACCTCAGAATTTATATTACACTGGGTCGCATCATCCTCTCCCCCTTGAACGGAAACCGTCCTCGGTTTCGACTCAATCTTTATAACAATATTTTCATGTACGGATTGAATGGTGATCATAGAAATTTCAGTAGCTTCGACCATATTCTTTTTTGCATCTTCCTCTTCTTTTATCTTCTTCTTATGTTCTCTTCTCCAAGCAATAAAATGATTCTGACCCATGGGCACAAGGTCGTACTTCTTACCCTTCTTGACGGTATATACGTGTGTTTGACAATCATAAGCAACATCGTGCTCTTTGTACCATAGCTTGCCCAACAATAAGTGACATGAAACCATCGGTACCGGAATTACGTCACACAAAACCGTGCAAAGAAAATTTCCCAACAAAAACGGTACCTTTGTTTGGTGTGTGACACTGAGCTCTTCATGACCCCAATGAAACAAGTATGGTTGTGCTCGTGGTGTCATTGGTAGATCTAGCTTCTCCACCATCTCGATGCTTGCAGCGTTGATCAAACTCATGTGGTCGATTGTCATGGCGCATGATCTCTCTTGTACCACAACACGAGTATGAAAAAGTCCATCCCATCGACCTTCCTCTTCCAATTGAAATCCATAGCTTAGCTTCCATGATAATCCAGTCTCTCTTGCACAGTGTCGTGAACAACCTTGCTCTGATACCACCTGATATGAACCGAACCTCGATGGCGAGATCCGATATGTTGTTGCGTCCCGATCTTTCAGGACACTCCACCACCACCGGTAGCAACCTCTAGCCCGCGCACGCGATGTACACGAAATAGAGGGTTTGAACCTTGCGGCCCAGCACGAGAAAACCAATCTTGACGAGGTACTCACGCGCAAAACAATTTCCACGAAGAGAAATCGCAACACAGAGGTTTTCTAAAGATCCCTCCAAAACTTGATATGGGTGTCTACCCTAAAAACACATCGTGTTTATTTCATAAAAATAACCTCCCCTTTACAAAGGACTAGATAGGCTTTATATAATAGCCGCACCCTGACTTGGTCCAAAGACCTCACGCACGCACACCATAAGTAGCTTGGAAAGCAAGCATTTGCTACATATTTAAAAGAAAAGATAACTCCTACGTATATGCTAAACCGACTTGATCTATCTAAGAAAACAAAAACTGCTAGTTCTGATGTGGCTTTTTCCCTATCTGTGGTGGACCCCAGCCGACGTCCTTTAAGCTGAATAATTCCCAAATAAAAAGAATCCTCATGTTTATCTTTTCCTTGCGGGATAGAAAAATAAACGTAAATAATCTTCTTGTTTTAATTCTGGCGTAGTAGATAATTCTGCCAAGGAAACATTCACGATGGCTCGTGGACTCCTTCATGCCATCTTCTAATCGTGGCTTACCAAAATAATTAGGATGCTCTTTTCCTTGGTTTCCTCCACATGCACGTCTGATACGGTGGCATTTAATCTCAAACTGAACGCCCTTCTTTTCCTCATCTATGCACGTGGTCTCCAACACATCAGTTTGCATGACCATACCATTTACTAGTGCATGTTCATCTTCGTGACTTGGCCGTATGTAATCAGGTGTACATGTAGTGTATTTTTGAACATTACCGGCTTCAGGCGAAACATCAAAGACCTCAGAATTTATATTACACTGGGTCGCATCATTTTCAGAATATTGGTGAGGCCAGTCTCAACTATGACCAGGTTGAGCTGAGCAATCTCTCCTTTAAGTTCGGGAGGCAAAGATTCCAATATGACATTTAAACTGGCGGGTTTTCGACTAAGTGCATTTGCAACCACGTTGGCCTTGCCCGGATGGTAATTTATTCCAAGGTCATAATCCTTGACCAACTCAAGCCATCTTCGTTGACGGAGATTTAAATCCGGCTGAGTAAATATATATTTGAGGCTTTTATGATCGCTAAAAATTTGGCACCTTTTTCCGATGAGGTAGTGTCTCCAAAATTTTAAAGCATGAACTACCGCGGCCATTTCCAAATCATGAGTGGGGTAATTCCCTTCGTGGGGTCGTAGCTGCCGTGAGGCATAGGCTACTACCTTTCCATCTTGCATAAGTACGCATCCTAGACCTTGCCTGGAAGCGTCGCAGTACACATCAAAGCTGCGGTAGATATCTGGAAGTGTTAATACTGGTGCAGTTGTCAAGCGCTTCTTTAACTCAATGAAATTTTTCTCACAGTCCGAAGTCCATTCAAACTTCTTATCCTTTTTTAGCAGCTCCGTCATGGGTTTAGCAATTTCCGAGAACCATTCAATGAAGCGGCGGTAGTATCCGGCTAGTCCAAGAAAACTCCGAATCTGAGATACGGTGGCGGGTGGCAACCAGTCGAGCACATCTTTTACCTTGCTTGGGTCCATGGCTATACCTTCAGCGGATAGCACATGCCCGAGGAATCCAACTTGCTTGAGCCAAAACTCACATTTACTGAATTTGGCGTATAACTGATGCTCACGAAGTCGTTGTAACACTGCTTGGAGGTGTTCCTTATGCTCTTCTTCACTTCTTGAGTAAATAAGTATATCATCGATGAAGACGACCACGAACTTATCGAGGAAGTCCATGAATACTTTATTCATCATGTGCATGAAGAAGGCGGGGGCGTTGGTGAGGCCGAAAGACATGACTGTATATTCATAGAGACCGTAGCGAATGGTGAACACGGTCTTGGGAATATCCTCCTTTTTAATTTTGAGCTGATAATATCCAGTTCGTAAATCGATCTTGGAGAACACCTTGGCTCCACTGAGCTGATCAAACAAATCATCAATTCTTGGCAAAGGGTACTTGTTTTTTATTGTAACATCATTCAACTGACGGTAATCCACACACATGCGGAGGCTGCCATCTTTCTTGTCCACGAAAATAGCAGGTGATCCCCATGGTGAGGAACTGGGGCGGATATACCCTTTTTGGAGCATTTCATCAAGTTGTTTCTTTAGCTCCACTAATTCTGATGGTGGCATTCGATAATATTTCTTGTGTATTGGTGTTGTTCCAGGCACAAGATCTATTGCAAACTCAAGCTCTCGATCAGGAGGCATGCTTGGCAGTTCTTCAGGGAATACATCAGGAAATTCGCTGACCACCTGAATTAATTCCATTTCAGTTATAGCTGTAAAGACCATCTCCTTGGAGGGTATGCTCCTACGAGCAAAAATTTTTGTAGTTTGTCCCTCCTGGCTGGTCAAGTTGACTTCTCGGGTCGCACAATTTATGCACACTTGGTACTGAGTCAGCCAATTCATACCCAAGATAACATCTAACTTAGTAGACTCAATAAGTACCAAAGAGGTTGGAAAACGGACTCCGTTGATACTGATTTCCAAATTGTGGCAGACTAGATTGCTTCTGATAAGGGATCCCGGGGTTTGTACCAGCATATTCTTGCCCAAAAGCGAACAGGGAAATTTGTTTTGGGCAACAAAACTCTGAGAGATAAAAGAGTGGGAAGCCCCAGAGTCAAATAAAATTACGGCAGGTATGCTATTAATAGGGAACATACCAATGACAACTTCGGGATTCTCTTGGGCTTTGTCGGCGGATATGTGATGAACGTATCCCGTGATGTCGTGTTGATTTGGTCCTGCCTCCAGATAATGGACTTGTGGCTTGAATATTGCATTAGTCCGGTTGTTCTTGGGACACTGTTTGGCATAGTGTCCGGTTTGTCCACAACTGTAACAAGAATTGTTGCGCAGGCGATTCTCCAGAACTGGGTTGAGTACGTCATTTTTTACTTGGGTGGTGGTCTTGTTATCACTTTATTGCCAATTGGGCTTGTATGCTACCTGAGTCGGCTGCCAGGTGTGAACCTTCTGCACTGGCTGCATTTCCTTTCTTGGCTCAAATTTATGCTTGTGATCGTTATGAGCAGGCTTATTATCTGATACAAGCTTATGTTCCCTTTCAGCAATGAAAGCCTTGTTTACCAGAATCTAGAAATCTGGGAAATCGAACATACTAAGAGCATAAAGAAGTTGCGGGTTTAATCCACCAAGAAATTGTCCATCTTCCTTTCTTCAGTGGCCACGTCATATTGAGAGTAATGTGACAGGTGATTGAATTTCTGCAAATATTCTTCCACAGACTGACTTCCTTGGAGGAGCGCGAAAAATTCACGCTGCTTAGTCTTCATAATTCCCGTAGGGATGTGATATTTCCAGAATTGCTCCTTGAATCTTGACCAGGTAATTTCTTCCTCAGCAGTCCCCATGGCCTTTTCATTTTCCCACCATATAGCAGCAGCGCCTTCAAGATAATGTGTTACAAATGGAACCTTATCCTCTTCATCAGTTCGAGCAACCTCAGCTTCTTTTCCATAGTTCTCAGCCTATCATCTGCATCCAAGGGATCAATGGTCTGACTGAAACTGGGAGGCTTAGTCCTTTGAAAATCAGATAACTTGGAGTGATGGCCAGGCTGATTTCCATTTTGTCCAACCATTGCTTGAATACTTCTGAATATTTCCATCACATCATTGTTTCGTCTTTCCTTGAACATACGCATAATTTGCTCGGT
Organism: Triticum dicoccoides; assembly: GCF_002162155.2. Classification (NCBI taxonomy): domain Eukaryota; kingdom Viridiplantae; phylum Streptophyta; class Magnoliopsida; order Poales; family Poaceae; genus Triticum; species Triticum dicoccoides. The sequence continues at coordinate 515,983,605 of NC_041381.1, read as the reverse complement.
GGAGGGCCGATTTGGCGGTGGAGACGGTGGTGGAACGTACGGCTTGGGTGATTGTCCTGCCTGTCGTGCGGAACACCAAACAGGAGAACCCTCACGAACGTTGCTACTGCAGCCTCCCCGCGTCATCCTAATATGATTTTCCCAAGTCAACACAACCGAGATGAGAAGCATTCAAGAATAAACTAGGGAGAAGCCAGCAACAAAACCCGAATAAAACCGAAATGGCAAAGAAAATATAGTGAATAAAGTCCAACATAATTATACATAGACTCATACATGAATGATAACAACATGCCAGGTCCAACAACCCTCATAAGTGGAACGAAACATCATGACTCATACAACTGCATCCGTACTCCATCCTACCGACTGCGAATACTCGGAAACTCTACTTCTCTGCTGGTGTTGCGGGGTCCTCTCCTGAAGCGGACTCGGATCCTGAACTGACGGGGTTAACTGCGACCTCCGGGTTAAGTGTGACATGACGACGCTGCCTCGAGGGCTCTCCCTCAGGGGCAGGTGGAGGGTGAATCCTCGGGGCTACAGAAGTGGCGAGGAGTGAAACCTACTCAGCAGGAGCACTAAGTGGACTCATAGTCGCGGTGCCCGAGCTACTTGGAGGAGTAACCGGGGAAACAGGGGATCTAGAACTAGCAGGAATATAAGGAGTAAATCCTACAGATGGTGGAGTAGTGACTAAGCAAGCAAAGACTAAAGCAGAGGCTAAAGCAGTACTGGCACGACTCAGCTCATGAGCCAGCTCGTAGATCAGAAGATAGCTAGCGGTGATATAGCAAGAAAGGTGGCTGGCTACACTATCAGACTCCGGATCAATGACAGGGAAACGGACATGACCATTATCGTGGAGAGAAGGATAGAAATGGAAACCTGGGTGGCTCTACATCCGGACCTCGTTGTAGCGAAGCTCAACAAGTACCTCGAATGCAGCAAACTGGACAGCCTGAGAAGCGGTAGAAGTGCGGCCGCTTCGAGAGATACAAGTGTAAGAGCCAAAATCAGAACTGGTGCGCAGAGTAACCACGGCGTGATACTCGTACACTGAGTCAGCTAGGCGCTTCCGGTACACACGATAAACTAGATTGTCACCGCGAGGGTACAGCCAACGCCACACGTTACGAAGGAGATGTGGTGACGTGTATGGCATCAGCTGCAACTGGCACGGATACAACACTGGAGCCATCTACACTCACAACCATTAGCAAGTTAGCATAAAAATAAAATCAGTGCATGCAATGCAACAACCAGTTACAAATATTACGGGCACTCAGCTACAACTCGTACCTAACGTCCAGTTAACTCGGCTTAGTCTAGCGTGGCCTACAGTCAGCGCGGCTTTGATACCAAGCGTTGTGGCACCCGGCTCAGAGTGACCGGTTTACCTTGCATTGCCAGCCCAGAGACCTTGTCTTCTGGCAACACACAACAACTTGGTACAGAAAACAACCGCTTTATTCATGCTAGTGGAGCACAGTTTATATTACAACAGTTAGCGAGGCCAAGCGGCACACACGGTGCGGCTGAACAATATGTACATTATTTAGTGAACATAAAAGGGGCCTCGATCATGACAACTACGCGGCAGCGGAACAACGTCGTAGAGGAACTCCATAGCACAGGGACACCGACGTGGACACGATCTAGACTCGGACAGCACTCCTTTCCAATGAGAATTTCCTGAAAACTGGCATGACACGCTAGGTCAGTACACTGAATGTACTTGCAAGCTCACAACAAGCATAAACATAATGATAAACAATATCATGATATTTAACCATTTAACATCAATGCAACAATATATATCCAACATGCTATGAATATGCTCAACTGATACTCGTCCCATGGACTTGCTTACCGAACGTGATCATCCCCAGACCACCAACGTGCAGATCTCAAAATCAAACTCGTGATCCTTACAGCGATCACAACCCAACCAACTCGTGGCCCGTGATCCTTACGGCGATCACAACCCGACCAACTCGTGGCCCGTGATCCTTACGGCAATCACAACCCGACTAACTCGTGGCCCAACTCAACACGACAGCCTTACTGCCATCCTCATTACAAACTTAGTGTGCAAATTTATTAAGTGTTGACCCATGGTGTGCCCTACTTTTGAGCGTGTACGTAACCGTGGACTCGGCTATCGATAGATTAATACACTCTGTGGAGGTTAGTACATTGTTCCCACACTACGGAACCCATGGCCTCGCACTCCCATTCAGGTGGACCAACGGCATTCCGACGAAACCATTTCATTGTCATGACACTCTCCCGGCCACTCCGACTCAGTCCCCATCGGGCTAGTCCTGGGTGGCCCCGTGTCTACCTCCAGACACCCCGACCACCGTCGTGGCCACGATCCAGTCTGGGACCCGGTACCAAAACTTCACTTAACAACAGGCTCACAAGGTTATGCCTGCCTACCGGGCCAGGGTACAATGCGCCCATAACCTTCCCTAAATGGAGGCACCGACCATAGGCACGATATTGAAACGCATTAAGGCCGTCCCATATCGGCAAATGTGGTTGCACTGGGAAAGACTCGTTTCAGCGGCACCATGACTCGGTCAACAACATATTCAAGTTGAGTTATTTATCAGATTCAACTTAAAATGAAAACAACCGGTGTCGCAATGCCATGCTATGCACACTAACCCATGCATCACATAACCATAAAATAACTAAATCAACCACGCTCCCATGGAGCCATCATCAACTCAAGATACTTCTCTGGTTAAGATCAAACCTCACTTAAACCAGAATCATTTCTAGCAATATCATCATTTTTCATCATGCAAGAATAATAATTAAACTAATTATTAAGCTCCATGACCATATCATTTATTCTTTACTCATCACTAATTTCTTCTTAGCTTATCAACAAGTTTTACTTCAAACTTTCTGTAAATCAAGCATTTTAACATGACAAGCATTTTGACAGAATATAATTATCATATAAGTAATTTAAATGCATGAATAATTATGAGTTCAAGTAGGAAAATCACAAATATTGAAGTGGCGCTATGAAAATGTTGTTGTAGCTTGCCTTAGTGCTGATGAGGTTCACAAAGCTCCTGGTGATCCTCAAGACAAGCTGGCTCTTCTGAAAATAAACAAAACCACAAAAAGAAAACATCAAGAAACCTTCTGAAAATTACCAGAAAATCTAGACAGCAAGGAAAAATCCCATCCCTTGGGTGCTGTTAGATTTTTGGTCAAAGAACAAAATGCAAAAAGAATCAATGCATTTGGACTTATAGGTAAAAAGTTGTGGCTGTTTGAAGGTTCCTGGAATTTAAATGAATTTGAAATAACTAAAAGGGGGGGGTGGACGTCGAAGGCGTAAACACCCGGGCGCCATCACTCATACCGCTTCGCGCGCGTAATGAGTGGCTGACTAGCGGGCCCCGCTAGTCAGGCCAGAGGGAGGGGAGAGGGAAACAGGGAAAGGCGGTGCTTCACCGGAGCACACGCCGGCGATGAGGCTTCTTGGAGTCAAACGAGAGGGGGGATCAACGGAGGAGAAGATTGCGCACATTCCCGTACCCGTAGCGTAGCTAGAGGTGACCGGACGGCATCGGGATCGTCCTCTCCAGCGGAGGCAAAGGGTGGAGGCTGCCGGAGACAAAGACGACGGCGGCTTGGGGCGGCTCCAGGGGCTCCAGCGGGGTGGAATGGCCTCACCGATGAGTGGTGGAGGCCCTGGCAGGGTCGCCTTGGCTTGGGAGGGGTCAGAGCTGTGGGACGATCCGGAGGGGATCGCCGGTGAGCTCGGCTTCAGGACAGCAGCCCGCGGCCTGCCCGGCTAGGCTACGGCTTCTACTGGCTCGTGGTGGATGTGAGAGTGGCAACGGGTGCTCCAAGAGGCTGGGGGTGGCGGCTTTATATAGACGGGCGGCGAGGAGGGCTCGGGCTCCGCTGGAGGACACCTTTCCACGGTGCCCGGTGACGAACGACGCCAGAGAGAGAGAGAGGGAGAATACGACGGAGGTCACGCAGGAACTGTGCATGGGCGTAGACGAGCATAGGAGCGAGGGGGAACGCAATGAGCACAATGCGCCGTGCACTGTGTCGTTGGACGGACCATGCCCATGCTCGCTGCAACGAGCTCCGGCGTCGGCGAGCACCGGGGGGAGTTAAGGGGGGTGGAGACGAGGATGGTGGCGAGGGGTGGCAGGCTTGGGCCAGCTGGGCTGCGAGCACGCGCTCAACAGAGCGTCTGGCGGCACGCAGAGCGCGCGTATGGCATGCCAGCACGCTCGGATGAACGCGGTCACCGCGTGGACCATGACATCAGGCCACCCTAAGCACTAATCAAGATTTCTGGTGTGTAGTCCTTAGTAAACTGAGGTGTTACCACAGTTAAGCTAGGATCCAGGTGCATTAGAAATAAATTTGTACTACTGGTAAGTTTCTGGACAAGAACTTTGGAGAGTTACTGTGGTCAAACTACTGGGAGTCAAGGGCTGAGCTTTGGGGTTTTACTTACACTTACTAAGGTAAATAGGCACAGGAAAAACCAGCGACAATGGAGCTAGTAAAAAGGTAGTTGCTGTAGAAACTACCATTTCTGCCCAGAAGTGAATTCATTTTCTGTAGCCAAAATATTCCAAATAGTGGTGAAATATTTGTTCTCAGAAAGGTGCCCTAGGGTCCAAAGAATAATTGGGATTTTTCTCAGGATTTTTGGGTCAAGGAAAATTAGGGTTGCTTTGGAGCACAAAGGGCTGACTAGGGTTTTGGAGGGCAAAATGAATATTTTTCATTTAAGAAAAATATTCCAAGTCATATTTTGGGTTGAACCAGAGGTGAAATGATGGTTTTGAGTAGGAGAGGGAATACTTGGGTGAAAATCAAGGGGTGCCCAAGTGGTTAAGTCCAAATGAAATGATTCAAAACTCCAAATTCAAAACCAACTCAACTGAAAACCAGGCAAATAAAAGAGGGCAAAAACCAGGCTGTCACAGGGGTTGTCAATCCCTTCAAGGCCACTTGCGAAAGTGAGATCTGATAGAGATAACATGATAAGATAAATATATTTTTGGTATTTTGTGATATAGATTGGAAAAGTAAAGATGCAAATAAAAGTAGATTGAAAGCTTATATGATAAGAGATAGACCCGGGGGCCATAGGTTTCACTAGTGGCTTCTCTCAAGATAGCATAATTATTTGGGTGAACAAATTACTGTCGAGCAATTGATAGAAAAGCAAATAATTATGAGATTATCTAGGCATGATCATGTATATATGCATCACGTTTGTAACAAGTAGACTGACTCCTGCCTGCATCTACTACTATTACTCCACACATCGACCGCTATCCAGCATGCATCTAGAGTATTAAGTTCATGAAGAATAGAGTAACGCTTTAAGAAAGATGATATGATGTAGAGGGATAAACTCATGCAATATGATATAAACCCCATCTTTTTATCCTTGATGGCAACAATACAATACATGCCTTGTTGCCCCTGCTGTCACTGGGAAAGGACACCGCAAGATTGAACCCAAAGCTAAGCACTTCTCTCATTGCAAGAAAGATCAATCTAATAAGCCAAACCAAACTGATAATTCAAAGAGACTTGCAAAGATAACTTAATCACACATAAAAGAATTCAGAGGAGATTCAAATATTTCTCATAGATAAACTTGATCATAAACCTACAATTCATCGGATCTCGACAAACACACTGCAAAAAGAGTTACATTGAATAGATCTCCAAGAAGAGGAAGGACAACTTTGTATTGAGAATCAAAGAGAGAGAGAAGAAGCCATCTAGCTAATAACTATGGACCCGAAGGTCTGTGGTAAACTACTCACAACTCATTGGAGAGGCCTTGGAGATGATGTAGAGGCCCTCCGTGGTGGATTCCCCCTCCGCCGGAGCGCCAGCGACGGCTCCAAGATGGGATCTCGCGGATACATAAGGTTACGGTGGTGGAAATAGTTTTTCGTGGTCGCCTTTGCTATTTTCGGGGTACATGGGTATATATTGGAGGAAGGAGTACGTCGGTGGACGATCGAGGGGCCCACGAGGGTGGGGGGCGCCCAACTATAGGGGGCGCGCCGGGCACCCTCATGGCCGCCTCGCTTGTTTCTTGACTTCCACTCCAGGTCCTCTGGATCATGTTTGTTCTAAAAAGATCGTTCACGAAGGTTTCATTCCATTTGGACTCCGTTTGATATTCGTTTTCTGCGAAACACTGAAATAGACAAAAAAACAGCAATTCGGGCTGGGCCTCGGTTAGTAGGTTAGTCCCAAAAATGATATAAAAGTGTAAAGTAAAGCCCATAAACATCCAAAACGGGTAATATAATAGCATGGCAATAAAAAATTATAGATACGTTGGAGACGTATCAGTGCCGCCCCCTCCCCCTCCTTGTCCAATTCGGGCTAGAGGGGGAGGGGGCGTGCGGCCCTGCCTTGGCCGCCCCTCCTCTTCTCCACTAAGGCCCAAC
>NC_041381.1:515943444-515976693 GCF_002162155.2 Triticum dicoccoides | reverse complement strand
GTACTCCGGTATATGTCCGAACTTGCCCGGAACCCTTCCGAAGTCCAAACATAGTCATCCAATATATCGATTTGTATGTCTCGATCATATTGATACTCCTTGTCATGTCCATGATCATATCCGGGACTCCGAACTACCTTCGATACATCAAAACACATAAACTCATAATACCGATCGTCACCGAAAGTTAAGCGTGCGGACCCTACGGGTTCGAGAACTATGTAGACATGACCGAGACACGTTTTCGATCAATAACCAACAGTGGAACCTGGATGCTCATATTGGCTCCTACATATTCTACGAAGATCTTTATCGGTCAAACCGCATAACAACATACGTTGTTCCCTTTGTCATCGGTATGTTACTTGCCCGAGATTCGATCGTCGGTATCTCAATACCTAGTTCAATCTCGTTACCGGCAAGTCTCTTTACTTGTTCCGTAATGCATCATCCCGCAACTAACTCATTAGTCACATTGCTTGCAAGGCTTATAGTGATGTGCATTACCGAGAGGGCCCAGAGATACCTCTCCGACAATCGGAGTGACAAATCCTAATCTCGATCTATGCCAACTCAACAATTACCATCGGAGACACCTGTAGAGCACCTTTATAATCACCCAGTTACGTTGTGACATTTGGTAGCACACAAAGTGTTCCTCCAGTATTCGGGAGTTGCATAATCTCATAGTCATAGGAACATGTATAAGTCATGAAGAAAGCAATAGCAACATACTAAATGATCAAGTGCCAAGCTAACGGAATGGGTCAAGTCAATCACATCATTCTCTAATGATGTGATCCCATTAACAAATGACAACTCATGTCTATGGCTAGTAAACTTAACCATCTTTGATTCAACGAGCTAGTCAAGTAGAGGCATACTAGTGACATTGTATTTGTCTATATATTCACACATGTACTAAGTTTCCAGTTAATACAATTCTAGCATGAATAATAAAAATTTATCATGATATAAGGAAATATAAATAACAACTTTATTATTGCCTCTAGGGCATATTTCCTTCAATTGGCCCGGTGCCTGGCAAAAGCTCAATCAAAAACTCAATGTCTCTATCCGGTGGCATGCCTGGCAACTCCTCCGGAAATACGTCAGGGTAATCCATCACCACTGGTACTTCCTCCTGTACAACTCCTGATAAAGAATTCACTTGAGTCCTCTTCGGTACATGTCGGGATACATACTTGATCCTTCTTCCTTCTGGGGTGGTGAGCATAATCGACTTACTGGCACAATCAATGTTCCCTCCATGCTTCGATAACCAATCCATGCCTAATATTATATCCAATCCTTGTGACTCCAATATTATTATGTCTGAGGGGAACACGTAGTTACCAATCCTTAAGTGTAACCGATCACACCATATAGGTTGGCCATATACTCTGCTCCTGGCGAGGTTACTAACATGGGTGACCTAAGGGCTTGGGTTGGCAACTTATACTTATCCACAAATCCCCTTGATATGTATGAACGCAATGCACCAGTATCAAAAAGAACGATTGCAGTAAATGACTTAACCAAAAACTTACCTATAACTACATCTGGCTGCTCTTCAACCTCCTTCATGCTAACGTGGTTCACTTGTCCCCTGTTGAAAGGGTTAGGCTTCTTCCCAAAGCTTCCATTGCCATTTTCATTCTTTGTTTTAGAACACTCGGTGGCGTAGTGTCCATTCTTCCCGCACTTGAAACAAGTAATGTGACTTAGATCCTTCTTGGCGGGCGTTGTTGGGTTGGAACGGTTCTGGCCATTGCTTCCTCCATTCCCATTCCCATTCTTGGGGCCAGTATGGTTATGCGTACTTCCTCCATTGGAATTATGGCCTCCATGGTTATGGTGAATGTGTCCTCCTGAGCTCGGGGTAAAACAAGGTCTCTGCTGAGCTCCTGAACTGTACTTCCCTTGTCCATACTTCCTCTTGCGGCTATCTATCTGCTACTGCTTCCCTTCAATCATAAGAGCTCTATCTACCAACTCCTGGTAGTTGTTGAATGTTGCCACCATCAACTACATGCTCAGCTCATCATCCAGTCCTTCCAGAAACTTCTCCTGCTTTGCAGCATTAGTTGCTACGTCATTACGGGCATAACAGGCTAGCTTACTAAACTTATCCACATACTGGCCCACTGTGCGTCCTCCTTGGCGCAAATTGCAAAACTCGCACTTCTTCATGTTCATAGCTCCTGCTGAAACATGGGCAGTGCAGAAAGCCTGCTGAAACTGGTCCCATGTAACAGTGAAATTCTCCCACCATGATGCTGCTGGTCCATCAAGCTGTTGTGCGGCAAAACACACTCTCTCCGCATTTGTGCATCCTGTAGTGGTCAGCTCCCTTCCAACCTTGCGGAGCCAATCATCTGCAGCAATCGGCTCAGTGCTACTAGAGAACATCGACGGATTCAGCATTAGAAAACGGGCTAAGTGATCAACAGGTGGTGGTGGTGGTGGGTTGTTGTTGTTGTTGCCTTGGTTCAAGTAGCTGCATCAAGGTATTCTACTGCTGGATCAACTGAGTGAGCTCCGGTGGGAAGGCAAATCCATTGTCACGTCTCGGAGGCATCTGATGGGTTTAGAAAAGATGAGAAAACATAATAGAATGATGGCTAAAGGGGAAAACACTACCCATATGCACATGAGACAATCACAAACATATCACACCAATCAATTCAAAACAATGGCATACAATCGGTTTAACTATCGTTACAAAAGTGCTCTGACTATTCTATATACATGGGGAAATACTACTACTGATATGGTGGTCGACTAGAAGTTTTGATCGGTGGAAGACTCCATGATATCCTCTCTAGCTTCATCAACGTAGTCATCATCGCTATCGTCGGGGTCAGAGTCGGTGTCGTCGATGATGATGTACTCCTCTGAACAAATGTCCTTGGAGTGGTCATCATTTCCTCCTGGCGCGGGGTCTCCCATGAATACTCCTAGCTTCCTTGTCCGGTCGTCATTCTTCTCCACTAGTATCGTCATTTCCTCCTCATATCCATTGCTTGTAGACTTGAGTTCCTCTTCTAGCTCCGTAATCCTGGTCATTGCCTTCTTCAGATCTATCATGCTTGCTCACATCTGGTTCTCCTGACGGCGAATGTGCTGGTTTAACTCCTGGATGAAAGCTGCAATGGACATGTCCCTCCTGGTGTTGATCATCTCCAATTGCTAATCTCGACGCCCACATATCTGGTAGATAGTATCCTTAAGATCCTTGTGATAAACTTCTCCAATGCGACCCATGGCGATGTGGGCTGCCATGCTCTTTCCTAGACTCCAGGTTGGTGCATCAAAGCAAAAACTCTATGGGCTCAGTGACTGGCATGAACGTCCTTCCTGGAACTTGAACTCGAATCATCCAATGCTCCTCTTCTGGTAAAGTGGCGATGTAGGTCCCGGTGAAGCTTGGTATTCCGATGTTCAGGTACCTAGTAACTTCCTTCAAGTATCGTCCAAAAGGAGTGTCTTCATCCTATTGTGTAAACTTGTTCCTTGAGTCCGCCATCCTATAGAGTGGAAAAGGGAGATGAGTCAGAAATGAGTAGAGTGGCCTATGGTTTAACTTAGTGGTCGTGTCCTACAGTCAGCATGTGCTCTGATACCATCTTGTAGCGACCAGACCTCAAACAGTCTAGTCTTTGTGCATCAGTGTCATCCCTGGATTGGTAATGCTGACAGCACAGTATTTGAGGATTTCTAACAGAGTTTCAATCACACACTTATTACATCGAATGTCTCAAAAGAGAACTTATTACAATAATATGGCTTAAGGCCATCTAAATAAGATAACATCGGAAGGCTTGGAAGATAAAGTGAGTCCATCAACTCCAACGGCATAACTGAGTGAATAACAACGACCTATGGCACCTTACTCGTCGTCTAAGAAGTCTGCAACATGATATGTTGTAGCCCGAAACGGGTCAGCACATAGAATATGCTGGCAATGTAACACATAGAGTACTGAACAGAATAAATGATATCACTACATGGCTGGTGGAAAGCTCTATGGTTACTGTTTTGCATAAAGTCAGTTTTCCCTACAACAAAGGAATATATTTATTTTAACTACCATGGTGGTTGTTAAACATTGAGAAGATTCCTCCAACTCAATCCCAATTAAACAATATCAATTACCCAACAAAATTTACTTAGAGTGATGAGATCAACATGATAATTCAAGAACCAGATACTCAAGATATCCATAATCGGGGACACGGCTAACCATGATTAGTTTCTACACTCTGCAGAGGTTTGTGTACTTTTCTCCACAAGACTCGATCTCCTCCCTTAGATTTCTCGCACTACATGGTGTTTGAGAAACGGATGACCGAGACACAGTCTTTCAGAAGCATTAACTCTTTACTCTGGGTAGACAGTACCACCTACATCCCCTACATCTGCTAGTCTACCACTGAAAGAGGTCACACAACATACTCAACTATGCTAGAGCCCATAATAGCTTGTGGCTGCACATGGAAGTTTCTAGCATGAATAATCTTATGATCCCTTTGAGCCTGGGTGGCGAACCGTAGGATAATCACACAGGTACTCCGGGATATCCTAGGATAACACTGGATTCTCCAGGTGCCCGCAACCAATCCACCAAGATGTGTATTTAAGTAGCCACCTTAAGTTAACCATTAATTAACAATACTCACATCTGTCATGAATACACTCACACAATTCACGTCTACGAGCATAGCATAACAATCCTAAGCATAACGTAGAAGTAACTCCCAAAGGTTTGATAATAAATAGGGCAATAGATTCTACCTCATCATCTACTTTCCAAACCCACATGTTAAATAGATTCTAACCATGTAATGTTTGAGGAGTGAACTAATGCATAAAAACTGGGTAATAAAGGGATATGATCAAGGTGTTACTTGCCTTGCTAATGATCCGCAAAACCTAGAGACTCGTAGTAGCATGCTTCGCACTCCGGGAATTCTATCGCAAACAAATAATAACATACATAAGCACCCCAAGAAGCACAGGTAAAACTCAAATAAGAAGATCCAACCAGAAAGTTCAATTGAAGAACTCCGATTTGCAAAAAGAATCAAATCAAACGGAGCAACGAAACTCAAATTACGAATAAAACAAGCTTCATTTACTAATCTGGGCTAAAGTCAAATTTACAGTACCAAAATCATGTTCAAGTTGGTTAAACAGAAAGAGGGCTTCGAGACAAAGATCTAGGCGCTGGTTTCATCTAAATTGGATAAACGAGCAAAAAGTTATACTAGATCGAAGATCAGGACAGAAATCTCGATCGAAAATAATCGCGGTTAAACCCTGGAAAAACAAAACATGACGAACAGGCTAACGAACGAATGTTCGCTGTCTGTGACTAACCGACGAACAAAGTTCGTTAAAATGAACGAACGAGCGGGCGCTCGCTAAATAACTAAACCGAAAAAAACGAACCGATCTATTTTGAAAATCTGGGATGTTACAATGATGAACCTCTAGCACGTTGCCCAGCGCGCAAAATTCCAGCTAGACCCAGTTGTCGGCGTCTTGCCTCGCGCCAAGTTGGCCCGGTCGCAATAGGTTGGGCGATGCATTTTCCCGGGTCTTTAGCACGCCCCAAAATCTCCTCCCCCTTCCTCCTAATGGTGCACCACTCCTCTGAGGAAAGGCCATCAACTATGATGCCTGTTGGAGAGACCAGCAGTCCCTCCCGACCGCCTCCTCATAAATCCGGGCGCTCACCGGCAACCTCCGCCATAACACCTGCAGTTGTGAGCGAGCGTTACCACTAATGCTCCTTCTCTCTCTTGTTTCTATAACTAACATTTTGTATGGGTGACTATAAACGATGACTATACACAATATGTCAACATCAGTTGATTGTACTATTTAACCATGCTTTTATACCAATCGACGGACAATCTAGGAAATCGAGTCGAGTCTAGGAGGGCACAAATGAAGAAAACCTAGATCCGTCAAATACTTACTCCTACTTCTCAGTGTATATTGCTTTCCATTTCGTAAACGAGTTCCGTCCGAAACTAGGCCTGGTGACGTGTTTTAAACCCAGCACGACCGTGAGATCATCAACGTGCGGCTTAGATAAACCTCTAGCCATCGCGAAACGCAAAAATGCGTCGATTACCGCGTGCGGCGTCAGTCCGAGTCTCAGGGCCAGTGTGTCAGATCGTGGCGGCCGCGAGACGCGCCCCCTCGCCCCTTCCGCCCCACCTCACCGATCCCGACCGGAGCCCGCGACCCCGTCGCCATGGCGGTGCGCGCGACGGTCTCCCGCTTCCCCGTGACGCAGGGGGCGCTGGACGAGTGCGGCATCCAGTGGGGCATCTCCGTGACGCCCTTCGCCGCCGACGACGAGACCGGCCAGCCGCCCGCCACCGCCGGCCGCGGCGACCGCCTCCCGCGCTGCGAGCGCTGCTGGGCCTACTTCAACACCTACTGCGACGTGGAGCGCTGGGGCTGGGCCTGTGCGCTCTGCAGCACCCTCAACGGCTTCGATGACGACGCCCTCCACCGCTTCCAGCGCCCAGAAGCTTGCCCCGAGCTCAACGCCTCCTTCATCGACTTCGAGATGCCAGGTGCTTGCGCCCGCCTCCCTTTCTGTGTGCGGGCGAGCGACTGTGCCTTCTGGAGCTTTGTGATTTTGAGTTGGTTTCTCATGGCCTTGAATTGTGTTTGTGCAGTGGATGACGCGGATGGTGCAGGTGACGGTGTGAAGGCGCGGCCTGTCTATGTGGCGGCGGTGGATCTCGCTTGTAAGTCAAATTATGTTGCTTAATGCCTCGCGATCATGAAATTCTGTATTGCTGGAAGTTAATTTTACCGCGAGTTACATCTCGTATGGCGTCACCCAAGTAAAGCCACCTAGAAGAGAAGCATAAAACAAGAATAATTAGAGTGAACGAGTATAGCTCAATTTCAGTTGGATCAAATTTGCGTTTACTACTCTTCATGTTCCGCGATCAAATTTCAGTTGGACCCTCAAATAGTCTGTCATGGTTGTGCTATGCTTTATATGATTATCGTAAGAATTGATTATTGCCCTATTTCAATGCCTTCAGGTTCTGAAGAATTCCTGGAACTCATCAAGAGTGCGCTTCTGGCGGCGCTAGAAGGTTAACATGCGTAATCTGCTGATTTTTTGGTTGCTCAAACATGCTGTGTCGTTAGTGAGTCAAGTTTCCCGTTTTTCTCAATTGGGTTTTCTCTGTGCAACAGCTCTGATTCCAGGCTCCCTGTTTGGGCTTATGACATTCAGCCACAAGATTGGGTTGTATGATGTACAAGGTCCAGTCCCTGTCGTGAAAAATGTTTTCATCCCTCCAGACTCAGAAGAAGATGGACTGGCTGTCACCCTTGAAGATGCCATGCCCCTGCTTTCCTTTTTGGCCCCTGTATGTTACATAACTATATGAAGTGTTACAGGTTGGTTTAGTCAGTCTCAGGATAGAATTTAACTGTAAGTTAACCTATGAGCAGGTTGATACATGCAAGGACCGAATTGCCGCTGCCCTGGACACACTGCGGCCTACATCTTCATGGGAGAGAGGCGCTGCTTCTGGGCAGGAAGCAGATACGGTTTTGCTTGGCGGGCGGGGTTTTGGAACAGCCATGTCTTCTCTAATTGACTACTTGAGTTCAGAGTATGGTTCTACTTTTGCTTTGGGTAAGTTAGCACTTCCGTTTCTGCAACTTTTAAAATGCTTCTTGTCAGGTAGGCAATTATGTTTGTAAAGATATTTGTATTTTGCAAAGAGTTTTGTACTTGCTGTTTGTATGCCTAAGTACCAACTGTTTCTTCTTAATTCAAGAACAGCTAGGGTATTTGCTTTTCTGTCTGGTGCTCCTGATTATGGAGATGGTCAACTAGACACTAGGAGATATGGTGAGCAATATGCTAGCAAAGGGGAAGATGCTGACCTCGCGTTGCTCCCTGAGCAGATACCTTTCTATAGAGATCTAGTAAGCTTCTGTTGATTTTCTAGAGAAAAATAGTTACATTTGCTTGACCGTGTCTATCCTTTAGTGAGCTCAGTGAAATTTTGAAACAGGCAGCTGTTGCTGTTCAAGCAGGAGTATGTGTAGACATATTTGCTGTAACTGATGAATACACCGATTTGGCTTCGTTGAAGTTTTTAAGTATCGAAAGTGGTGGCTCATTATTTCTCTATGCAAATGCGGATGATTCAACACTTCCCCAGGACATGTGAGCTTGATCCTATGATTATCCTCTGTATTTTATTTTTGAAATTCCACTGCCTAGGTTCCTGATAACTCGATAAGATGTGAATGGTCTTTTCCTCATTGCCTTGCCTTTTCTTCTGAACAGATATCGCCTGTTGAGTCGACCCTATGCATTTGGTTGTGTTCTCAGGCTGAGAACATCGCCTGATTTTGAGCCTGGCCACTCTGTAAGCATTCAAGCTACCTGTCTTCACATTATCTGTAGGATTAAATCCCATGTGTGTCACTGCAAAGTTTTGTAACCCACCTTGTGTGCCACTGACCTGTTAGGTCTGGACCCAAATGTCATTGATGCAATGAGTGGCATAACGGTTACAAAACTTTGCAGTGAAAGATAAGGATTTGACCCTTAACTATATTGTACTGTTTAATTTTTAATGTATCCATCTTTTTGCAGTATGGCCATTTCTTCCCTGATCCTCAATATGAAAATGTGCAACATATTATCTGCTGTGATTCTTTTGCTACATATGCCTATGACTTTGACTTTACCCATGCTGATGGCTTCTCCAGGTACTTATCTTCACCATTTTGTGTATCAATTCATGTTGTGTGTTGAATTGGAATCCATGCCAAGCATATGTGGTGTGCAGATATAAGATATTATCTGATATGCCTAATGCTATGGGTGAAAAAGTTCTGATATGATATGATTTACGTAAATTAGATTTATTCAGCGTAGTTTCTGCTGTTCTGTGTTAAAGAAATTCCCACAATTTAAATCCTTTCGCTTGCAGTTATTTTTCTAGTAATCAAGGTGGACAGAAACAGAGTAAGTGCAAAGCAAAGTCTTTGTCTAAATGCTCAAACCCTTATCTCATGACAGCCATATGAAATGTAGTAGGTTGCCGATTATAATGTACATGGATGGGTAACTCAACATTCTATGGGCAAATCATTTCCATTACATAATCATATATAGAGTATCTAAGAGAGCTTTTGTGCTGTAAAAGCATAATTATTTTTGCTCTGAAGAAACTTATTTTTTGGTGGATCCTATTCATTTATTGTGCACGTCTGACACTTCTCACCAGAATCAGCTAATGTGATTTTCGATATTTACAGGCACACAGAACCTGCTGTTGTACAGATCGCTTTTCAGTACAGTGTCATTGAGCCTGTGGAGGTGGCATCAGGGAATGGCCCACAATCATATCCAAGGTACGAGATACCTGAATTATTTAATTTCCCAGACATCCTTCTTAGTTTTCAAGCATTAACTAGCTTTTGGATGCCTCACCTCCTGTGATGTTAATATTTTTGGTTTATGTCAGCTATTGCTTGTGCTTGCATTTGTTATTCATGTTATAATCTCTTCATTCCATCTTTCATTTTTCACTTTGTTTGCTAGTGTGCATGTAGCCAACTGAAACATGTACTGTTCAAAAACTTACTTTTGTTGTTTGTAATGCTACATCTCCGCGGCTACAGGTTTTGTCTCAAGAGACGGTTGAGAATAAGGACATTGCAGTATCGGCCGGCTAATAATATCAATGAAATATATGACAGTGTCGATCAAGAGGCTGTCCTACATATCCTTGTTCATAAGGTATTCATGTTTAGTTCGTTTAATCATGCACATGTAGATATTCAGCAGCTTGAGATAGGAAAGATCGTTGACAGATAAATGTAGGAGGTTATTAGTTTTAAGATTTACCGTTAACATTAGAAATGGTTTGTCCATTGGGTTAATTCTGTGTGGATTTCGACTAGCGAAGATTCTTCTAGCCGATCCTTTTTTTTGTAGGAAAGATGTTCTGCCTTTTTGTTAATGCACACCCTAGGAAGTTATTGCTTTTAAGAGGTGCACATGGACACTATTTTTGTCATCCTAACTTGATTCTCCTCTGAAACGCTGCCATCAGGTTATTCTAGTTTCACTGGAAAATGGGGTTAGAGAAGGCAGAAATTCGGTGCATGATTGGCTGGCTATCCTTATAACTCGGTATAATGATGCGTTGAGATCTGATCCACGAACACCAGAATCGCACATTGATATAGACTTCTCACAATGCCCCCATCTGCAAATGATACCTCAGTTTGTGTTTGGATTGTTGAGGAGCCCTCTTCTTCGCTTGCATGAAGAAGGCATCCACCCAGATTACAGGATATATCTTCAATGCCTTTTCAGGTACGTAATTTTTTCGTTTTGTAATGCGGTTCACAGAGCCTGGTGCCTGTATGTCTCGGAGAATGTCCAAAAACTTGTTTCTGCTGCTGTAACTGATGTGGCAACAAAATTTAATACTTTGTTGCTGCTGGAGTGATATCTCATGCATTTTTGTGAATCAATGCGAATTAATTTTCTCACTTGAAAGTTTGTAAGTCCCCTCTGAACTTTTCTTGCAGCTCACTGGAGCCATCTTCTCTAGCCAAAGCTATATATCCACTTTTAATTTCGTACTCCTCACCTAACAAGCAAGCATTCCCACGGCACACTCTGAGCCGTGCTGCTCTGACGATGAGTGAGAGCCCGATATTTCTTCTGGATGCGTTTACCAACCTTGTTGTTTACTATTCATCGACTGCTGATCCTTCCCTTCCTTTTCCTCCACCCCATGACTGTAAGTATCACCCTTTTACAATACGTTGGGCATGTTTCTTTTTTTTGCCTGTCTCAACGCTTATTTTGTTGACAACTAAAAATATCGTGCAGGTCTTTTGAGAACAACGATTAATGCGTTGAAGCAGGACAGGTGTATCACACCTAAGCTTGCAATTGTTCGTGGGGGACAAGATGATTCATCGTTATTTGAGAACTATCTAATTGAAGAACAAGATGTTGATGGTTCCGGGTATGCAAGTGGTAATGGTTTTATATCATTCCGCGAGGGTATCAGGAATGAAGTAGCAGAGATCCTCAAGGAAGAAAGTGGCAGCTAGGTCCTGACCACTATGGGCTTTTGGTTCCGAAGATGGTGTAGATTGTGTCGACAGCTCTTTCTTTAACATTATGGCGTAGACTATTTAACTTTACTCGTCTGAAATTGATAGAGATATAGTCATGGAGTAATAAAGGGCGAAAGTGTATTTGGATATTACAAGTAGCTGCTTGTGACAATAGCTAAATGTTGTAGGGTGGTCTGTCAGTAGATGAGTTCTTCTATGTACTGTACATCTGACATCCGTTACTTTTAACCTTATCCTGATAGTAGCAAAGATACTCATGAAAAGGACAGCACATGAGTTTCAGAGTAATACAATATACCGCTGGGGCTTGGCCCAGAATTTGATCTCATCTACTCCCTGTTCTTAAATACAAGTCTTTTTTAGAGATTTTAATATGGACCACATACGGATGTATATAGACCTAGTTTAGAGTGTAGATTCACTCATTTTGCTCCGTCTGTAGTTTTTTTTTGTTTTTTGCGGGGGGCTCCGTCTGTAGTTCATATTGGAATTTCTAAAAAGGCTTATATTTGGGAACGAGGGAGTATGTAGCAGTGCGAGTGAATGCAGTTTCTGGGGAGATGAAATGGATTCTTCTCAACGTAGATTCTTGAGACGATGGTAGAGCGGGGCAGCTTTGCAATTTATTCTTGACGCCGCAAGAAATCTCGCCTTTAATACCCTTTTAAACATTATTAAACAGTGTCAAAGAAAAATACAGATGGGTCTTTCCAAAGGCCCGGCGAAAACCCGGTGATCATCAACGCTTTTTGTTGGCGAGGAAAGCTGCTGCAACTGCGACGGCAACCCCTCCTGCAACCATCAGCGTCAACACGAGATCGCTCCTCCTGATGTTGAGCCTCCCAGTCCCTGCACCCACCTTTCAGAAACGAATGCCATTTCAATCTTCAGAATGCAAACTGCATTTTTTTTTTATATTTTGGTGAGAAATGCAAGGCTGGTGCTATTTGTGCAAGCCTGCCGCGAACCTTGTGGTCACATTGCTGTTCTCGCGCGTTCACGACGCCGCAGCCGGCGCCGTCGACCGCAGCGGGCTCTTCAGGAGGGGCCCTTCCGTCCAGCCCGCCGACGGTTCCTGCGGTGTGCTCTGCCGGCGCGTCATCGTCGCTGCTGCTGCTGCTGGAGCTACTACTGCTACTGCTGCTGCTGCTGCCGGCGTTACTCGTCATGCTGGCCTCTGGAGCCGTTCTTTCCTCCGGTGATCCTGCCATTATCTCTCGCGTTTCTCACCGAAATCTTCCGTGCGGTGGCTGGGAAATTACGCCGTGCCGTGCCGTGCGTCGACCAACAGGCGATCCTTCCGCGCTATGCCTGAGAAGGGAGGGACAGGAAGAGGGAGAGGAGAGGAGAGGAGGAAGCGTAGGCTGCGGCTGCATTTCAGGAGGTGTACCAGATTGGCTAGCGACCGGCCTTCCGGCTTCGGCTCAGCATGCACCGTCTGTCCCCGCTCCCAACGGTTGAATAAAATCAAAATCACGCGATTCGTCCACGCCGCAAATACTTACAGAAACACACAAGTTCAGACTTCATAACACAATGACAACATAGACCTGTATCTTGTTCAACAAATAATAATCATAGCCACCGGTCGGCACACGATGGCAAATACTAGTAGGAAAAATAAATAAACAGTGATACATGAAACTATGGAGAAGGAAAAAGTTCAGACGGGTGCTGTAGACAGGCACTACTTGTTCCGCTGTTCGGCCTTTTCACACTGCCGGACTGCTTGTTGCTTCAAAAAAACCAATGCAGAAACTAATCAAGGGCCGGTGCAGCGCCGGCCTGACGGGACAACTTAGAAGAGGAGATCAACTACGACGGCTCGATCAGAACATCACCACGGCGGCAGCGCCCACGAGCACGGCCGGCCAAGCCAACGGCGAGAAGGCCGCTGCAGCACTCTTGCTCTCCACCGCGGGCGACGGGGCGGGCGAGCTCGTGGCCGGCGCCGACGTGCCGGGAGACGGGCTCGCCGCCGCGTGACCCGTAGGGGACGGAGCCGGGGCGGGCGCGGAGGAGGATGGAGAAACGGCAGGGGGCGGAGGCGCGTGCCGGTGGTGCCCGTGGTTCGCCCAGCGCGCGTCGGTCGCCGCTCTAACCGCCGGCACGGCCAGCGCCGCGACGACCACCAGCATGGACAGGACAACCATGCGGGTTCCGGGTAGAGCCATGCGTTCGATCGAGCTTCGGCGCAAGAATTCTACTCCGCGAGGATCGTGATCGAAAATGTGGCGGCGCACGTACGAGCAAGACTGGAGGCCGATGAGCGAGCAATGCACACACTGGCACAGATCATAGGAGCATGTCCGTCAGCTGTATATATAGGAGGTTTCGGTGCAAATGCGGAAGGTGTTAACGGGTCAGTTATGGGCGGAAAATCTTGCTCGTGTTTATTCGCACAGCGTGAAACCGACGATAGAGAACCTATTAACACTTGCCTGAATTGCCTGCAAAGAGTTTAATGGTTGCCGAATGATGGTGTGCTCTGCTGG
This sequence comes from Triticum dicoccoides, assembly GCF_002162155.2. Classification (NCBI taxonomy): domain Eukaryota; kingdom Viridiplantae; phylum Streptophyta; class Magnoliopsida; order Poales; family Poaceae; genus Triticum; species Triticum dicoccoides. The sequence continues at coordinate 515,963,026 of NC_041381.1, read as the reverse complement.
GAACTTTATTTCCTGATTATAGATTTGAGCTAATTTTGGACGTGGTCATTGATCAACATACATATCTTGGTTTAGCATTTCATAACGTCGGGCTAACGATGATGAACGGCGGACAGGAAATAGTTTGAAACGAAGGTTAAATGCAAAAGAAAAAGGTTCTCTTGCAGAGATGATAGTTTAGTACCAAAAATATGACAGCTGTGGGATTTTCATCTGTACAAAAGGTTAAATGCAAAAAAAAAAAAGGTTCTCTGCAGAGGTGATTGTTTAGTATAAAAAAATTATGACAGCTGTGGGATTTGAACCCACGCCCTTTCGGACCAGAGCCTAAATCTGGCGCCTTAGACCACTCGGCCAAACTGTCTTTGATGCTTGTGTATCCATCTTCCCTTAATTTATTGATAAATGAGAACTTCCGTTGAAGAGAAGCCCGCGTTTTTGTCTGGCTGAGCTTCTTGATGAAATAATTGGTGCAAGTTTTCCAATGCATGATTCGGATTGCTCAAGGGATTAGGCATGCGTGCTTCAAGATAAACATAAATGTTACTATCAACTACTCCCTCCGTTCCTAAATATAAGTCTTTTAGATATTGCAACAAATGACTACATATGGAGCAAAATGAGTGAATTTACATTTTAAAATATATCTACATACATTCGTATGTTGTAGTTCATTTGAAATGCCTAAAAAGACTTACATTTAGGAACGGAGATGTAGCTAAATCATAACCGCTACAGCTTAGAATCAAAATGGGGATACAGAGTGTGACTAGGTTTCCTTCTTAGGGTTGCCACCGTTGCCAGTCCCCCCTCACTTCCAGGTGCCTTCCCGCATTGGCGAGGTGGGGGGAACCCCGGTCTGGGTTGTCTGTACAGCTCTGATCGACCTATCTTTAGTTAGGTATAAATCTATGTGTATGGCTGACAGTGGTGAGGTGATGGGCGGCTAGGAATATGTTCTCCACACCATGGCTCGTTCCAATGATGTTGTTTAGCATCGGTGAAGGGCGTGTGGAGCTTCAGTGAAGGCCAGATCTTGGGCCTCGTTTTGGTCTTCATTTTTTTTATGTGATCGACGGCGATCTAGGGACAGAATGATGTCACAACATATTTCTTTCTTCGGTTCGTTCTCCACGTGATGAAGCTCAACCATATGGTGCTCCGGAGGGGATCTAGCGATGTTTGTGTCCCCCTTATCCGTCTAGCAGAAGTTGGGACTATTTTCTGGCCCTCATAGATGCCCGCTCAGCATGTTTCAACATGATTGTTCTGCTAAGACGGAGGCCCAGAAATGGGAGCGAGCTTTACTTATTGCGCGCTATTCATGGATGCAAAAGAAAGATGGTGCTGATTTCTTCAAGGGCTTGCGTGTAATTTATTATCCTTGTAAGGGTCGGAGATGCCTGATTGATAGTCTCCTTATCGAGGGCGTAAGGGTCTCTGATCAGTCTGTGATTATGCGGCACATGGTCCACTTCTTTTCTAACCTCTTATCTGCTAAACCGGAGTTGGGTTTTAGGTTGGCGCCGTCCTTTTGGACTCCCCTCGATCAGGTGTCGAGTTCTAAAAATGAGAGTCTGATGATTTCCCCTTCTGAAGAGGAGATTTTCGAAGCGATTCGATCTGCCAACTCTAATGCGGCTTCCGAGCTTGACGGATTCTCCATTCCTTTTTTTCGGCAATTCTGGCCTCGGTTAAAAGGCCTCATTCAGGTTATTACACAAGGTTTTTGGCTGGGAACTATTGACATCTCTAGACTGAATTACGCGGTACTCACTCTCATCCCTAAGGTCAAAGGTGCTGACTTGATTTCCCAGTTTAAGCCCGTTGCTTTAATTAACAACTTTGCGAAGATTCTGGCTAGGGGTTTGGCTACTAGGGTTTCTCCGATCGCCCGTCGTGTCATTAGTCCTTTTCAATATGCGTTCATAAAGGGTAGATTTATTTTGGATGGGGTGCTTTGCTTGCATGAGATAGTCCATGACCTGCGGACCAAGGGCACTAAGGCTGTGGTTCTTAAGCTTGACTTCGAAAAGGCCTATGACTTGGTGAGTTGGAATTTCCTTCGCCAAGTTCTTCTTGCTAAGGGCTTCGTGGGAGCGGTGGTTCACCGTCTTATGCAGCTTGTCTCGGGTGGGCACACGGCTGTGGCGGTGAATTGTCAGATTAGTAATTTCTTTGCTAATGGTAGGGGCCTCAGACAAGGGGATCCGGCGTCCCCGTTGCTCTTTAATTTCGTTGCGGATGCTCTCTCTCATATCCTTTCTCGACCTGCCACTGCTGGGCACATTACGCCTGTTAGTTCTCACCTTATCCCCAATGGCATCACTCACCTTCAATACGCGGACGACACCATTATTATGGTTGAACTTAATGAGGACAGCCTCACGAACCTGAAATTTCTCCTCTTGTGCTTCGAAGCGCTTTCGGGTCTTAAAATCAACTTTTCAAAGAGCGAAGTTATTGTGACTGGGGTGCCTGATTCGGAAGCTTAGAGAGTGGCTCATCTTATCAATTGTTCTCTAGGGTCTTATCCTCTCAAATACTTGGGCCTACCAATCTCCCCTCTCAAGCTCTTGGCTAAAGATTTTGCCCCGACAGTGACTAAAGTAGGAAATAGAGTTTTGCCGTGGAGAGGTCGTTATAATTCCCAGGCGGGCAAGGTTGCCCTTACTAATGCGTGCCTCTCCTCCCTCCCGATGTTTCTAATGGGCTTCTATCTCTTGTCCGGAGGGATTCACGCTGGTTTCGACAAGCATAGGGGTGCTTTCTATTGGAACTCCTCTGATAATAAGCGCAAATATAGGATGGTTAAGTGGGACCTGATTTGCAAACCTAAGAGCATGGGGGCCTAGGCATCATTAATACTTTGGTCATGAACAAGTGCCTCATGATAAAATGGTGGTGGAAGATTATGTTCCTCGAGCAGCGTCCCACCTGGCTATCTCTTCTCAAAGCTAAGTACTTCCCCTCCTCGAGCCCTATGTTCGCCTCCTCCTCTGGTGGCTCTCAGTTTTGGCGCCAGCTCGTTAAAGTTTGACCGATCTTCCAATCCCTTGTTAAATTTGTAGTTCGGAATGGTAAATCCACTCGTTTTTGGTTAGACTGGTGGGTAGGGGATACCACGCTTGCGGTGGCCTACCCGACCCTGTTCTTGTATTGCGCTGATCCTGAGATCTCTATCTTTGAGCTCTCGGCTCACGACTGAGTCCTTGATTTCCGGCGTTCTCTTTCTCCTGTGGAGTTGGATGATTGGCAACGTCTTACTGCCTGCTTCCCCTTGCTCTCGGAGGAAGATGACTCGGTGGTCTGGCCCCACACTGCCTCGGGGCATTTCTCAGTTTAATCTGCCTACTCCAAACTTATCTCGGGTGCCCGCACAGCTAAATTCAAGGATATTTGGCCAGCTCGTATTCCTCCTAAGATATTTTTTCCTATGGCAAGCTTTTCGGCGAAAACTTCCTGCGGCCGATCAAATTAGGAAGAGGAACGGGCCGGGCTCTGATAGATGTGCGCTTTGTGGGGCTCTTGAAAACACCGAGCATATATTTTTTTCATTGCTCTTTGGCTAATTTCCTCTGGAGTTGCATTAGACTTTGGCTTCATGTTAATTGGCATCCATCCTCTTTTGAGGATTTGCGGCGTTGTGTTAATACTTTAGCAGGCCGGTCTAAGAGTGTATTCTGGGTTGGCTGGGCAGCGATCTGTTGGTCTCTGTGGACTACTAGAAACAAGTTTACTATCGAACACATTTTCCCGGCTAACCCTGTGAATTGCTTATTTAAAGCCAATGTCTTGTTGCAGCAGTGGAGATCATTGACTAAGGAAGGGGACCTAGAGGCATTCGACGACATGTTATCTAAGATGAAATCTACGGCGTCTTCCCTGTTGCGGCGCTCTAGGAGGATGGCTTAATTTCTGGTTCTTTTGGACTCTTTGCTGGCCTGCGTGCCATGTTTGGCTGGTTGCCATGTACTCGCACTTCTTAACTCTGTTCTGCTCGGCTTATGTGTTGTTCTGGGGGTTGTGATGTGACTCTGCCTGGTGGCTTTATTTATAAAGTCGGGCGCATGCCTTTTATCTAAAAATATAACAACTGATTTTATGGGAGAGGCGTCACAGCAACCGAGCTCCACTGCTCTCTATATTTTTTGAGATTCGGTTTTTTGAAGTTTCAAAAAAATGTGCATTTTTTCCTGGGGATACATATACACATTCCGATTACACACGTCAAGTTACGGTAGAAATCTCGTTTTGTTTTTGGCTATAGGAAAATAAATAAATTTCTGACAGTATATAGGATAAAAAGGGTGCCATTTCTATCAGAAATTTCTCTTAATTGTATTTCCCAAAATACAAAGTATTTTTTTTCCAGATTTTTACCAGGCCTTAGGAATATGTGTATGTACCCACGTATTTGTTTTAAGATTTTTTGAGTACCAAAAGTGTGTTTTTCAAAAATTTCAAATACCAAGAGCAGTGGAGCTCGGTAGCTGCAAGCACTTTTCGCTGATTTTATCTAGTATATGTCCTTCAGCCTATTTGAAGAAGGAAAAAAAAGCTTAGAATCAATAGCAAAGACATGTGAATAAATGTGAACGAATCGTGATAGCTTGCTTTGCCTTTTGTTTTAATACTAAAAATATAATGTTCCATTTTCTAAAATGAAGATAACTCAACCCCTGCATTTTGATGCACACATCCATATTTTACTTATTATTGAAAACACTGTCAAACATTGATGCCAAACAAATCAGCTTACAAGGAAAGAAAGAAAATCCAAGACATCCATATAGGACATGCCTCCCGATAGTATCTCCAAAGTCCTACCACAAGCCTTGTGATTGTGGACCATAATCTACTAAGTGACATGTGAGTTAACAAAAAGTGTAATGCTCCAAGACCATGCCTTCAAGAAGAAATTACCGCTGGTGTGGTGATATTGGCCGATCTAGCCATAAGTCAAACCTGGAGCTATCACCCTTGAAGTACAATTCCGAACCAATACACTAAACAAGGAAACGATGCACAAATGTCAATGTTACCAGATCTAGTTAAAAGGTCAAGTCATCGGAACACAACCCCGATGTCAACCACCAATGTTTGCCATCCCATCTCTCTACTAGATTGTTGACTCACGAGGAATACACTGGAAAAGAAAACGCCATCTCACCACTTTGGTTGTTGTCGAAGCACCTTAATTTTCGATGGTTGTTGTGTGCGCCGCAACAACGTCTAGCGGCCTCCGCCACTAGATACATCATTCAGACACCACAACTCGCTTGGTCCCAGATCGGGCCGCGGGCAAGCCACACAAGCACCGCTCATCGGCCTTTAGAGCTGTGCTCCACGCACCGGCCGACGTGCTCCACGCTGTTTTCATACCACAAGGGCCGGATCAGCCTCCTCAAGAGCAACGTAGGATAGATCCAATCGGATCCCTAAACAAGCCGCCAAAGACGGCAACTTGCACGGGATCATAACCCACGCGACGCAAAGAAGATCGCCCTCCAAGCACGCCGGATACCTCCATGACGGCCAAATCCCCGCCGCCTCCTTCACCGACAGCCGCACTGCGGCAACCTCGGGAGGCGGTGAGGAGAAAAAGGGAGTAGGAGAGAGGCGGCGGAGATCTAGGGTTGTAGCCCCTCACGCCGCCAGGAGGAGGGCGACACGAGGGGATTTTCCAGGAGTGATCTTGCTGGGCTTTCCCTTCCCTAGCACAATATTTTATAGTAAAAGTTAATACTGGTTTTAATGTTGAGGCATTGATGTGTGGAAACAATTGTCGCTTAAGTTAATGTTCGGTTAGCACAGTGGTGCCTCTCAGCCTGCGTGGGTTCAAATCTCGGTTCAGACGTGTGTCTCACACTTTCCTCTGTTATTAATTTTAAAAGGCCGTAGGGCTTGCTTGGTCCCAGATCGGGCCCGTGAGCGAGCCACACAAGCACTGCTCGTCGGCCTCTGGAGCCGTGCTCCACGCATCGGCCGACACGCAGCTTCACGAGCGCCGCCACACTGTTGTCATATCGTAAGGGCCGGATCAACCCATTCGAGGGCAGCATACGTAGGATAGATCCAATAGAATCCCTAAACAAGCCGCCAAAGAAGGCAAGTTGCAAGGGATGATAACCCACACGACGCTAACAAAGATCGCCCACCAAGAACATTTGATACCTCCACGATGACGAAAGCCCCGCTGGATCCCTCACTGGCAGTCACAACACAACAACCTCAGCAGGCGGCGAGGAGAAAAAAGGGAGTGGGAGAGAGGCGTCAGAGATCTAGGATTGTAGCCCCTCGCGATGCTAGGAGGAGGGCGATATGAGGGAATTTTTCAGGAGTGGTCTTGCTGGCTTTCCCTTCCCTAGCACAATATTTTATAGTAAAAACTAATATTGTTTCTTTTTTGCAAAAAATGTACCAGCTTTTAATGTTGAGGCTTTGATGTGTGAAAACAATTGCTGCTTAAGGTAATGTTTGGGTACCTCGTTGGAACAAGAAAACCATACTGGAGTGGATGGGCTCCTAGGACAGTGGCGCCTCTCAGTCGGCGCGAGTTTGAATCTTGGTTCATACGTGTGTCTCACACTTTCCTCCGTTATTATTTTAAAAAGGTCAGAAGGGCTCGCTTGGTCCCAGATCGAGCCCGTGGGCGAGCCACACAAGCACTGCTTGTCGGCCTCTAGAGCCGTGCTCCACGCACCGGCCGAGACGCGTCATCTCGAGCGCCGGTACGCCTTCATCATACCATATGGGCCGGATCAACCCATTCAAGGGCAGCGCAGGATAGATCCAATCAGATCCCTGAACAAGACGCCAAAGACGACAACTTGCACCGGATCATAACCCACGCGACGCAAACTAAGATCGCCCTCCAAGCGCGTCGGATACCTCCACGACGGTGAAATCCCATTTTCTCCTTCACCAGCAGCCGCACGACTACAACCTCAGGAGGCGGCGAGGAGAAAAAAAAGGGAGTAGGAGAGAGGTGTCGGAGATCTAGGGTTGTAGCCCCTCGCGCTGCCAGGAGGAGGGCGACATGAGGGGATTTTTCAGGAGTGGTCTTGCTAGGCTTTCCCTTCCGTAGCACAATATTATTTTATAGTAAAAGTTAATATTATTTTTTGTGCAACAATTGGTACCAACTTTTCATGTTGAGGCTTTAACGTGTGCAAACAATTGCCGCTTAAGGTAATATTTGGGTACCTCTTTGAAGCAAGAAAATCATACTGGCTTGGATGGGTTCCTAGCAGAGTAGCGCCTCTCAGCCAACGTGGGTTCGAATCTCGGTTCAAGCGTGTGTCTCACACTTTTGTTTGTTATTATATTAAAAAGACCGTAAAGGCGCGGTCAGGGTCTAAATTTCTTTTTTCTTTTTGAAAGTCATAGTGAGAAAGAATCTCCACGGCTCAAAGGGTTGGGACTTGAGAGTGATGCCACAATGGGAACCCCAAAAGGCGAAACCAGCTAGAGCTTTCGGTCTTCCCTTATCATTCGTTTAACCTAGACCAACAATAATCTGGTTAGATCTTAGATGCATGGGCCGCCGGCTGAGGAATTTCCACCAGTTTTGATTGCTTGATCCGGGTAGTCTTTGTCACTGCTGTCAAATAAGAAGCTGCCTTGGACTTCTACTACATGCGGTCCAAAACTAGAGATGATCGTAGCCAGTCGGAGTTCCCTCCGGGACGCGCAGCTGCCAAGACCTTCTGCGGCAGCACCTTTTATTTTCCATGGTTTGTCAGCCTGCCGAGGTCCACCGCTTGACTACTCACCGGAGTGCCAGTTGTCTATGATCGGCATCCGGAGATCGATACTCGAAACGACCTGGGACACAGCCCAAGCACCAGGTCAATCCATCATCATATATATAATCGAACATACAAATCAGCAGTTGTACGTACTCTTTTTTCTTTCTTCATGTGGCTTCGGTTCGTATGCGCGTTAACAGATGGAATGGAATAATCCTAATCAAGTGCACGCACGCACTCCCTAGACCGTACAAGACAGGAAAACAAAGGCAGACTGGGTCACGGCACGTACGACATGCTCATTTCTCCACTCACGGTATCTCGGACGCCGGCCTCCAATACGGACAGATTACTTGTGCGCGGACAGGAAACGGGAGCCGATTACTCCAATGTTTGCCACAAACCTTCGCCCGCGATACAAATAAATTCAGACATAATTCAAGCAAAGATGATGAAATTCATGCAAACAGATATAAATTTGATACTCCTTCTGCTCAATTTTGTAAGACGTTTTAGACTGCTGAAATTAACTGTTTTAGGTGTTGTCTTAAATGTCTAAAACGTCATACAAAAATGAACGGAGGGAATATAATTTACATAAATGGGCGTTATTTCCTCCATGGTGGAGAAGGAGTCGCCGTTGCCGCGGCTGAAGTAGTAGGGGAGGCGCCACGGCCTTGTGACGCCAGACGCGGCGCCACAGCGACGCCGGCTCATTGATGTGGGCATACCGGCTGTGCGGCGGCGACACCGACTTCTCCTTCACGCGGCGTTTGGTTTGAACATTGCGGGTGCATCAGGAGAGGGAGGCTCCGCCTTGACTCACCGAGAGGCGGTAAGGGCGCTCTACCTTGAAGCGTCAGAGAGGCAGCGAGGGCGGCTCCGCCTTGACACAGTGGGGCGTTGGCAAGGGCCGCACCGGACCGCAGTCCTTAAGCAATCGCTCGAGAAGGAGCTCAAGGTCCGCCCAGTACTCCTCGTTGGCCACTAAGGCCTTCATGAGGAGGCATGACTTTGGCTGCTACTCCTCCTTGTTGCGGGAGTAGTCGGACGCCGTGAAGGATGATGGCCTCGGAGAGTGACAACCGTGACACTAAGATCTGGGTCCGGAAGGAGATCCGGAGCCACCACCTGCCGACACGGAGAACCAGGACTTCGGCCTCGTTGACGGGGGCGAGTGGAGATAGAGAGGAGCGGATCTGTGGTAAGCAGAGGAGAGGATGTGAGATGTGGTGTGGACGGCACCGGAGCCGTGCGTAAAAAGTCGTGGCCAGGTGAACGGATGGGCTGCCGGCTTCAGTGCGGCGCACTAGCCGGAGTAGGCTTTTTGGTCGATGCGTCGGCATTGAAGCAACCCCGCCCGCTCGTTCGGTCAAGTTGCTTTGACCGGCATCAATGTTGTGGAGTCACGCCCGCTCTGAATCGGGCTGACCGACATGAACGCACGACAACCGCTTCACATGAAGAGGGTTTTGGATGGCACGTGGTGGTCAGGCTCATACGTGGCCGATCCGAACAGTCTCAAAACCTTCCTTGGTTTGCGAGATTTTAGACACGTAGACGTGTCAATAGACTAATGGGAAGGGGCAAGCCCTTCTTTGATAAAAAAAAAACAAGGTGAAGTCATTTGCAAAAATAAAACAGGAGGTGAGGACATTCGCGAAGAAAAAACAGGTGAAAACATTTGCAACAAAAGAAGGTAAAAACGAGGTGAAAGCATTTGCAAGAAAAGAGCGAAGAAGAGAAAAAACGAGGTGAGGAAGGGCTGAAGCACGGCAGCACGGCCGGAGACCCGGACGGCCGGACGGGTGACGGGTCCACGGCGTGCAGGGACGCTACGACCCCCACGGATCCAGGCGAACGCTTCCCTCCCGTAGTTGGTGCGCTGCCGCGTGTGACGAGCGAGGCCGGGTCGCAATCCAGGGTGAGCTGTTACATGCTCATCAATCATTACCGTACCATACTCTACCGGAGAAATGCGTGGGGGCAGAGCAGAGGAGCTATGGCGTGACCTTGGAGGAAACGTTCACTAGCAGGCCTCGGTGAGACGTGACTGGGTCGCGGCGTCGAGGGTCACCCGGCCCGCTGTAACCAGCTGTCGTCCCCGATGGAAGAGGGAGCAGCAGCCGAGCATGACGGGCACGGGCTGGAGACCGTCGCCGCCGCCGTCGTCGTCGCGCCTCCCGCGACTCGCGTATCCGGGCGACGGCGACGGCGAGGTCCAGTCCGCACAGCTAATCGATTGACTGACTGCAACGGTGCCTCGTTTTGTATTGTGCCACTGGCTGGATGTGTACGTGTGGTTGCTGGCCAACAGTGCCCCTGATGGCCTCCACGTACTAGCACTACTTTGATCTGGGCAACATGCTGTCTGTCTATGTCTGACTGACTTGTTAAAAAGGCTTGGAGTCAGTTTACGTGAGTGCTGCACACCCGAGTGCTAAGCTGGACGCAGACCGTGGCAGCACGCGCTTCCTCGGGTAAACACCCTGGGACTTGCGCTGCTTCGGTAATGTTTTTTTTTTCTTTTGGCAGGGCGGTAATGCGTTTTATCGTTCAACATTTCTCCACCGCAGCCTCCGGCCATCGGCTCCCGAACTCCGACCTCTCTGACCTGCAGTGCAGTGGAGCTTTAGAATGAAAACCTTCCGACCCCCAGAAAACACTTTTATTAGAATTTATGTCCTGATTTGGATCCCGCACTCCTATTTACGTAAGTTTTTTTTATTAGTGTGGCCTTAACAACGAAAATGCTGAATGGAGCTCGGCCTCCATGAAGGCCGAATTTGAAATGATCAAAACTTATATTTATACGTTTCAAATGTCTTTTGAAAAAAAAAATACTTAGAGACATAATGTATAATGTGTAATTTTTCAAGAAAAAATACGTTAAAAAGTGGGTGCTACAAAAAAACTTTTAGTACATGCACTATTCATCCTCAAAATCCATGACTTTAGTTTTTGCATGGCTCGCATTTCAAAGTATTTCATGAAATTTTACAAACATAGACATCACATTCTTGTATACTTGTATAAATTTTTTTAGATTCTTTTGAAACTGAGAAGTTTGATTTTTTCAAAAATTTCGGCCTCAATGGAGGCTGAGCTCCAAAACGCCCTACTCGTCTACTACAGTTTATGATATGCTTTGTTTCATGATTGTAATGAACTTTACAATATGTGATCATAGTTGCCCAACTCGCTCTCGGGGCAATCAGATGAACCTCTCCGCGATCGAAGGAAGCCAATAGGCAAAGCTTGCCTGGCAGACTGCGACGGCAGGTTCATCTCCTTGCGCTACAGGAGCTCTCATGCGTGGAGCGTCGCAGCGGCCCTGAACAACATGCGCGGCGGAGTTTGGGTATCGCGGCGGTGGCCCCATGACATCTCGACAGTGGCCACACGCAGAGGCTACGAGGGTTGTGCGACATCCGACCACGGTGTCAGCAACGACACTGGTGATTTGCAATGGAGGCTTTTTCTTCTGTGATTGAATTTCCTTGGTTTTCCATTACCAAAGTACGCGATGCCACATCTTCTTGGCCCCTGTATGTAGGCATTTTACGGATTTGTGTAACTATGTGCGCATTGTTTTTTTTGCTCCTGATGGCCTACTATTGTCTTTATGGGGTGGTCAACGGGTTTTAGCCTCCATATTCGTGGTTCCCACGAGCATGCTCTGATGATTGGATGTCCCACGTTCAACATAAAGGTTTGATGTGCTCGACATGGCCGAAGATGGCGCATGTGACAACATATTTGGCAACTCAACTTATGCTTGATACGTGAGTTTCGCCCTTGTCTGAGGTGCGCCATGACTAGCCTAAATTGACTCTGCATGGGTAGTCCGGAATCTAGATTCTCGATGGCACGGAATCAATGGAGATGGTGGGCGTCCCTATGCGTTGCTCAGTAGAGTGAGTTTGAGCGGTGGGGTTCTAATTGTGTGGTTATGTCTGTCAGGACTGTGCTAGCACAACGTGATATTGGCTAGATCGTGCTCATTGAGTTTAGGGGCTTGAGTCACATGGCTAGTTCTGACCTTCATCTTTTCTTGAGTTGGGTCTGACCTTCATATAGTTGAACCTGCCACGATGATCCTTTGCTAAAGGTATTGCATTGAGTTTACTTAGACTCTTCCCAGGATGAAAACCCATAATCGGGGTCCAGCGACGGCAACACTCGTGCCTCATTTTTTTCCGAAGGCATCCTTGTTCGATCACCTATCCTACTACATGGGGTTACCATCACCGATGGTTGTTGATGTCTTTTAACACAATACAGACGTTGTTTGATGCAGTTATTTCGTTGATCGTTTTTTCCTCATTGTTAATAATTTGGTTGTGTGTATGGTCGATTTCTTGAGTAGCTCTTGTGATCCTATTGATGCAGAGGTCATGTCTCTTGATACTAATATATTGTTTTTATTCAAAATAGTTGACTATAAGCATCTTTGATGCAGAGATAGGTGTAATGGGAAAAAAGTTTATGTACGGTCCTGTGTAAAACTCGCAAATCCATGATTAAAAATCATGTCAAATCTTATCCCCTTTCACGATTTGGAATGACAAATATCTAACCTTCCTCTGTAGAACGGAAAATTGGCCGTATTGGTTGATGATTTGGACGAGAGCACCTAATTGACCATTGTACCGCCAAGGAAAACTTATTTCTCCATAAGAATTTGTCAAGGCAGTAGTTCTACACGAAAAGTAAGCGAGTATGGTTCAGTTCGAATAATCAGTTGTCACTTCAAATCTTGAAGTCTGCCACCTACCCGTTTTCTCACTAACCATTGCAATCAAGGAGCACTTACGATGTTCTTTTTGTTTTGTTTCCAAGGTCCCACGGTCAGCTTGGATGACGAGTTGTCTCTTTCGCTGGCCCCACAAGCTTCACTTGTCTAAAGAACATCCCGATTAGACATATTCGTCAAAAAGTATTATGGGTCATTGAACAGGTCAAGAAACAAGTTACTATGTTTCTATGGAAATACAAGCATTATACAAATAGAAATACGAAATGTCTATGCATTTGGTATACAAGTAGAATCTACTTTTGTTAGTTCCAAAAAAAGGAATCTACTTTTGTTGCTTCTTCCTTCTCTACAAATTCACAAGATCTGCATGAATATCTATGCAAAATTCAGTGGCTCACAAGTCTACTCTGAGTATTAAAAATAGTCACTAGCTTTAGCAAAACCATCGAATCATCAAAGCTCTCTCCTTTTTGTTCGAATTAAGGAGCACCCGCTCCCAATTTTATTCATCATAAAACTGATCAGGAGGTGGCCCAAAGGATCGACCAAGTTCAAGTTAACAGGGCCTGATAAGTTCAGAGGCCAAGAAACAAAAACTAAAACCTCACCAAAGCTCACCCTTACCATCCACAAAGTTCAATAGAGTGACTTTCAATAATTTGTTAAGCAAAACAATAACTTTCAATAGAAATAAATACTTCCTCCATCCTAAATAAGTGTCTCAACTTTAATATTTTGTAATAAAGTTAATACAAAGCTGAAACACTTATTTTGGAACCAATGGAGTACAAAGCTTGTACTAGAAACCAAATGGCAATAGAAAGCTACCCGCTAGCTGAAATACTTGCACTAACTTGTACTCTCCTCTCTCCTCTTTTTGGAAAATGAGAATAGCCCCTGGCCTCTGCATCCGCAGATGACTTCTACTACTATGAGTGCTCTCATATTAGTAGGGAAGTTCAATATCCAAGTGCACGGTATGTTCATGTTAGAGAGAGCATTAGGTGATATAGAACTCTGGTGCTCCTGTAATACGGGCTCAGATCTAAGAGCATCTACAACAACACATAGCAAATCCAGGCTCTCAAACGTCAGTGAACGCGCCCAAGCACATCCGCGGGCACACTTCATATTTTCGCTTTCACACCCGTGTCCCTCATATCCGAAATCTCAAAACCATGCAACGCTACGTAAACACATGATCAACACACAGTTCATCGGATCAACATTTCATTACCGAACAAAAGGAGCACAATTCGTCGGAGTTCAATGGCGAACAATGCAAATCCATACTACAAAGTACTTAAAATATAGATAACATATAAACAGAACGGATAAGGGCTGAGGAAATCACCATTTCCTTGCCGACCCTTCTCCTTCCGGCCGTCGGCGCGGCTGTGCCCCTCCTTCATGTAGGCGTTGGCGTGCGGAGGTGCGTCGTCGTCAGAGCTGGAGGTGGAGCCGTCCATCGATCAGAGTCAGAGTTGCACCTTTTGCTCGACAGCCTGCAGAGGCAGGCGGTCTTGCTCCTTCGCATGGTGGGCCTTCTTCTTCTTCGTCGTTGACCGCTGCGTCCTTGTTTGCCTCACGCTCCGACAACTTGATGGTGAGTCAGAGCGCCTTGGCATTCTTGCGGCGAAGGCACCGCACATCTGTCTCCAACGTCGTGACAGGGCGGCGGAGGACTGACACGAGGAGCGCGGCCTTGAGATCGACTGGCGCGCTCGCGCGGACAACACCTTCCTTGTCACTGCCCTATCCCTCGCCGGCTGCCGCTCGCGCCGGGCAGCACGTGCCTCGGATTCGGGTGCGCTCCAGCCCCGACGCTGGCACGAGCACCCAACGGAGGCTGGGTACCACTTTCGGACCAGAGTGTGGTGGAGGTGGGCGGCGTACCTGAAGGAGCGGAGCGGAGCAGCCGGAGCTGTGCGCCAGGCGGGAAGGGCTGCCGACGTCGTCGATGCTGCGTCGATGGGTGCCGGCGCTGACGAAGTAGATCCGCCGCTGCCGGATCCGCCTTGGTCGAGCAGCGAACGCTACAACGCAATGCGGAGGACAACCTCCTCCATATCGCCGGGCTCCGCTTCACGCAGCAGGCTCGCCTAGTCATGATTGGAGCCGGATTCCCCACCGGAGGCAACGCTGCTTCGGTCGTCGGCCATCGAATGGGTTTGGAGGGGATCGAATATGGAGTGGACGGAGAGGGGAGTGAAGTGGAGTTCGGATTGATCGGTGTCTAGGGTTTTCCAGATGAGGATATTTGTGGGGCACGGGTGGGCCAGGCTGGGCCAAGCCTACGTGGCAGACGCGCCCGGGGCACCTCGTATTCGGTCCATATTTAGCTGGATATGAGGGGCGCTGGACGCCCCGGGCATTTGAGGACGGTTTAAGACACCCGTCTGGGTCTGTTTTTCACGACCGATCAGTAACCGGACCGTCCGCCCGGGCGTTTGGGTACAGTTTGAGATGCCCGACTATAGATGACCTTAGGGTCACATCCTAGCTCCAGCAGCACATAAATTTGAGATTGATGCAGGGCTTTTGTGCAAAGTTGCATGAGCCCTGCCCGCGGCCATTGGATCTCAGATCCAACAACTCGTGAGAGGCTGAGAGCCCATATCACGCGAGCACCAAAGCTCCCGTGTCACCTTCGTTCATGTTAATTACAAATGCACAACTAACCACCCCATGCATATGATTATTTTGCCAACGAGCGTGGATGAACAAAAGAGCAACTTGTCTCGTCATCCAACCAATAAGGCAATAATCCTACCGTGAAAGCATCCTCAAACCAGCGTCGATCTGCATGTCGTCCTGTCATCACTGTTGCCGTGCCACGCCCACGCGTAGTCACGTCATATGGAAGATGGTGACCGGTGCAGGCTGCCAGGTTAGTTAAATCCAGAACTGAATCAACATCAATTAACTACAAGACTCTTATAATAATGAAAAGGGAAATTCGAACACGGATGAGACTGACCGAGTCCTCTCTCCCCACCACACACAACGAACTCCCCACTCTCGCTAAGTTTTTCCACCACAACATGAGAAAATTCTCCACGATTGAGCACCGCGACGCCTCCCTCGCGCCCTCCTATATAAGCTCCCGCACCACGAACGTACACCATACAGGCGTTCTCACTCCATTCGAGCTCAACCATCAAGATCAGTTGCGAACGCGAAGAGAAATCAAATCAATCGGACCTGTGCCATGGCCGAGCTGCCTCCCGGGTACCGCTTCTACCTACCAAGGAGGAGCTGGTGCGCTTCTACCTCCGGCACAAACTCGACGGCAGCCGCCGCGCCGACATCGAGCACGTCATCCCCGTCGTGGACGTCTGCTCCCTCGACCCATGGCAGCTCCCAGGCACATATACATGTCGATCATTCCAATGCTGCAATGAAATGCATTGCCATCTCATTACTAACTGACTGCGTATGTGCGTGCAGAGGTGCACCGGGGCGCCGGCCACGGGGAGCCGTGGTTCTACTTCTGCGCACGGCAGGACCGGGAGGCGCGGGGCGGCCGGCCGAGCCGCACGACGCCCTCCGGGTACTGGAAGGCGGCGGGCACGCCAGGCTTGGTCTACTCCGCCGCTGGCCGCCCCGTCGGGACCAAGAAGACCATGGTGTTCTACCGCGGCCGCGCGCCGGCCGGGGCCAAGACCAAGTGGAAGATGAACGAGTACAGGGCCCTTGAGGAAGACGGGGTGGATGCCGATGCCGATGGCGCCGCTCCGGCAGCAAACCCTGTGTTCCAGGTAATTAACACTCTAAACGCATTTTGTTAGATGATACTCTTCTTTTTTGCGGGGGTTTGTTAGATGATACTGAGTGCTCCCAGATAAGAATAAAAAATTAATGCATTGTTTGTGTTTGTTCGTAGGTGCGGAGCGAGTTCAGCTTGTGCCGGCTATACACAAGTTCAGGCAACATGCGGCAGTTCGACCGCCGGCCATGCACTACCTTCGCCGGAGGCAGCCGCGCGTCGTCGTCGTCCGCCGCGCCTGCATGGCCGAATGAAGACGTTGAAGTGGGAAGGGGTCAGAAGAGGAAAAGGCATGCAGCTAACGACAATACGTCGTCTAGCCACGCTTACCGCCCCGTGCAGCAGCAGCAGCAGGAGATGCAGGGAGGCGCCGATGAGGTGCTCGCCGACGACATGACCGATTGGGCAGAGCTTTTGAACTGGATCTAAGAGATGGATAACGAGGGTAGAGTGTTGCCTAGTGGCAGTAGGATTACTCAGATACAATCCTCTCTCACTAGTATACTGAACTTTTATGATGCGGTAATCCATTTTTGAGCCCGGGCTCAGCTGCACCCACCCCGACGAAACAAATCAAAACAAATATTAGAAAATTTCAAAAAATTCGATATTTTTGTGTGATAGATATTTTGATGCGTGAGCTCCGCTCCAGTTTTTAAATCATTTGGACATCTAAAACTCTTTGCAAAAAAGACAAATCCGGGGTCTGTAAAAATGTTTACTGTTCACGCACTGTTCTGACCCGATTTGTCTTTTTTGCTGAGAGCTACTCAGATGTCCAAATGCTCTAAAAATTGGAACGAACCTCACGCATCAAATTATCTATCACACAAAATAATGGATTTTTTCTGAATTTTTCTAGTATTTATTTTGATTTTTTTACTGACCGAGTGCAGATGAGTCTGGGCACCGAAACGCTGCACTGGCTTTTTATGCGTTGCCAGTGGAGGTAAATAAGAGGATGAACTTCTTCAGATTCAAATTATTCCAGATTACTCCAGCAGGAAGCTGGTAAGAAAAAGAAATCCCATCTTGTCAAATGGTCTGATGTGTGTAGGCCAAAAGACTTGGGAGGTTTGGGTATTCAAAACCTTGTTGTCATGAACGAGGCCTTACTTTATAAATAGTACTGTAAAATCTACACACACAAAAATTGAGAATGCAAAATCTACAATTTTGAGGGCCTTTGGCAAGAAATCTTAGCAAAAAATACCAAAGAAACCAATGTTAGATTTTGGGAAGTGGAAACAATGTTAGATTTTGGGAAGACTGGTGGTGATAATACAAATTTGAATGCCTAATAAACTAAAAGAGATACAAAACTTAAAAACCTACAATCATACAATGAAAACAAATAAACAAAACCCTTATAATTAAAAATACATAATGTATCTATGCATTTGGTATACAAACAGATTGTGGTTTTCTGGTTATTCTTTTCTCTGCAAATTCACAAGATCTGCATATGAATCTCTGTGCAAGATCCAATGGTACAGAACTCCACGCCAACTTAGAAAATAAGTGGCTCCATCTTTACACAAATCACCAAATCACTCCTTAAAATTGTCTCCGTTTGCATACCTCTGCGGTTCCATCTTAGGTCTCCTTAGGTTTGCAAGAATTTTATAGGAATTCTATAGGATAGGATTTTCAAAGCAAAAATTCCTTTGGAGCCTTTTGGTTTGCAGGATAGAAACCAATCCTGTACATTTCAGAGAAAAAATAACACTAGCCTAAACTCAGTAAACAAATTCTATTCTATGCATCAAATGAAATCTTTATTCCTATAAAAGTTAAGATACATGTCATCTCATTTCCTATGATTTTTCTATTCGTATGATATTCCTGTCCCTATGAAGCATAGAAGGCCTCATATTACGGCGAGTTTGAATTGCACACCTATATTTCACCCGCCAAGTCTGGCCAAATCGAAGCATATCCCCAAATCGACATCTGCATAGTAAACACTGGATCCATGTTGCAAAGAAAATGAATGCACCTAGATGATCCACACTGTCCCACCTGTAGCCAAAATGCTAAAGAAACTCTTACGCATCTGCTCTAGGGCTGCAATTTTGCTCAAGATTGCTGGAATTCCTTGCTCCCCATTGAAAGGAGAGGTAAATCTGTCTATGAAGAAACTATGTTTGCCAATGAACAACTGCCCAAAGCTTTTGGCAAGAAAATCACAATTCTAGGCTGCTGGAACATTTGGCTTCAGAGAAATGGCACGGTCTTTAGAGCTTTACAACCCTCTATCCATGGAAAGGAGAGAAATGACAATGTTCAATTCAAAATCAAGGAGAAACATGCAGCTTTGTATTCACAGTGGATAGACAATAATCTCTAACCTATGGAGTTCATACATAGAGCAGGAATTAGATAGTTGAAAAAAGTTCATTTTACTACCCTGAATAAAGTGGGTGGTTCACTTTACCCCCTGATCTATTTTTCCGCTTCTTTTACCCCCCAAACAAACCCAAACCGGACAAAACACCCCCCCTGGCTGGTTTTTCTCCACCCGCTGCTGATTTGGCACTGGTCAATGGTGGTTTTGACCTGGGTGGGGCCCCCTTGTAAGGTTTCTCTCTCTCTCTCTCTCTCTCTCTGGGACAGAGCTGCCGCTGCACCTAGCTCCTCTCCTCTCTCACCTGGAAAACCCTAGCTCCTCTCCCTCTCTTCTCCATCGCGCCACTTCTCTTCCCCGAGCACACATCCGTAGCACCATCGCCATGGCCATGCTCGATCCCGTGGCCACCGTGCTCCCAGCGCCACCGGAGGATGTCCAGGAGCCCCGGAGGGTTCTTCTTCTTCGACCACACCACCGGATCGGAGCTAGGAGGCGGCTGCCACGTCGTCATCGCCGTCTTCCCTGACTCGGCCGCCACTGTGTCGCCATCATCGCCGTCGATCTACACCGCCACTACACCCGACCCTCCGCCGATTACCCCTTTTTACCTACCTCAATTCATCGTCGTGTAGTCGCCCCGCGAGCTCGGCCGCCATGGTCGGAGCTCCGCTCACCGCGCCCACTGTCCGTGCCTGCGAGCCCCCGGTCGCGCCCTATCTTACACCGCGCGTGCGCACCCACGCCTGCACGCCTTGACCGCGCCGTCCGTGTGCGCCTTGCCGCTTTCGACTGCTCCGTGGCGTCATGCGCGTGCGCTCGGCTGCTCCTTGTGCTACTACTGCTCTGCTGTTCCTCCTCTCCGCGACGCGCCACAGCTTCCTTGCGTCGCTGCCGCCTCGCGCTCACTGCCCCGAGGCCGTGTCCCATGCGCGCCGTACCTGCGTGCCCCG
>NC_041381.1:515895406-515943068 GCF_002162155.2 Triticum dicoccoides | reverse complement strand
TGGGTTTGTTTGGGGGGTAAAAGAAGCGGAAAAATAGATCAGGGGGTAAAGTGAACCACCCACTTTATTCAGGGTAGTAAAATGGACTTTTTTTCTAGATAGTTCTGTTTTACCCCTTTGTAACTTTTTTGTTCCTCACTTTTTTCCTCCCCCGTGTAACATACTTTTTACAATTATATGAAAAATATACCGTAGAACGAATTGTTCTCAGGTTCATAAATATACCATAGAGATGGTGATCTAAACGCTCTTATAATACTTCACATAGAGGGGTCGCGGGATCCACGTGTGTGGATAGTTATAGGCCAAAGTATCTTAGTTTTTTAGGCTGTTCATCGTCTTAGCTTCAGCGGTGGTGATGGCGACGCTGAATAAAATTTCTTCAGATCCTACTCCGATGAGACGATTGGTCGTATCGTTGGGGATGGATTTGGAATCTAGTCTGTTCAAGTAAGGATGGTGTGACGGCGGTGGCATCCTCGTGGTGGACATGTGTCCTCGGACTTCGCCGTTGCGACGGCGTCTGCTCCAGTGTCGACGCGGAGCTTGGGAGGTAGTCCAGTAGCAGATGTAGATTGTGGTCTGCATCGACAACATCTGAAAGACAGAACATGTGCTGGGTTTGTGGTTGATGGATGACAGGTGTGGTTTCCTCCTTCAACATCTTAGTCGTGGTGGGGTGTCAGATCTGAAGTTCGATGACATGTTCAGGATGTTGCCCCGATCTGATTCATTGGCTTAACTTTTGGGGAGCCACCTTGGAGGTACTCAAAGCTGCATATCAGCGATGGAGCCGCGTCGAGCTCGGGTGAGGAGGTGATCCATCATTCTATTCTTTGGTGGCTACTTTGATGGTGCCGGAGGCAGGGGATGGACATTGGTGTCAAACTCAAAGATGTTCTGCTATCTTTTCAGTTTTGTCATGTCGGTCCTTACATAACTTGTACTTTAATCTTTATCATATAAATGAAACACATATTATCATGCAAAAAAAATACTTTACACAGAGAGTACTTTGTACAATTACATGAAAAATATACCGTAGAACAATTCTTCAAAGGTTCAAAACGAAAAATTCGACATATGCATGTCATCATGTTACTGTTTCCACGCCACGCCCACGCGTAGTCACGTCATATGGAAGATGGTGACCAGTGTAGGCAGCCAGGTTAGTTAAATCCAAAACTGAATCAACCCTCATTAACTAAGACTCTTATATAAGTACTGTATAAGTATAACTAAGAGAAGCGAAATGTGAACACGGCTGAGACTGACCGAGTCCTTCCTCCTCACCGCACACCGCAAACTCCCCACTCTCCGTCGCTACGTTTTTCCACAACAGCATGAGAAATTTCTCCCTCGCGCCGTCCTATATAACCCCAAGCTCCACAGACGTACACCACACACGCCGTTCCCGCTCCATTCGAGCTCCGTAAGGGTGATCAAGTCGATTGGACGTGCGCCATGGGCGAGCTCCCTCCCGGGTACCGCTTCTACCCTACGGAGGAGGAGCTGGTGTGCTTCTACCTCCGGCACATGCTCGACGGCCGCCGCCGCGGCGACATCGAGCGCGTCATCCCCGTCGTCGACGTCTGCTCCCTCGACCCCTGGCAACTCCCAGGCAAGAACCAAAGACACTATACATGTGGTATGCATTGCTATTAGCGGTGAACTGCTATTGAGATCCCATTGCTAACTGAATGTGTGTGTGTGTGCGTGCAGAGGTGCACCGGGGCGCGTGCGCCGGGCACGGGGAGCCATGGTTCTACTTCTGCGCGCGGCAGGACCGGGAGGCGCGGGGCGGCCGGCCGAGCCGCACGACGCCGTCGGGCTACTGGAAGGCGGCGGGCACGCCAGGGTTGGTCTACTCCGCCTGCGGCCGCCCTGTCGGGACCAAGAAGACCATGGTCTTCTACCGCGGCCGCGCGCCGGCCGGAGCCAAGACCAAGTGGAAGATGAACGAGTACAGGGCCTTCGACGACGACGGTGCCGATGCCGATGCCGGTGCCGCCGCGCGGCTCGAGGTAATTAACAATATAAACGCGTTTTAGGTAGATGATACTCGGTACTACTAGTAGTATATTAGAATCACAAGTTGCCATTCTTTTCGCCAATTCGCCATATGCCGGGTGTTCTTTCACGCAGCAAAGAGCCATGATCAAATGCTGATTGCGAAAGCTGCCTATGGCTAATTGGCTATACATACCCGTAGTCAACTGGTCATTTGAGACGTGAAGAAATATGCAAATCAGTCAGTAGTAGTTAATTATAGCATCTTTAGATGTTTATTTATGCATTTTTTGTGCTTGTTTGTAGGTGAGGAGCGAGTTCAGTTTGTGCCGTCTGTACACAAGGTCAGGCAGCTTGCGGCAGTTCGACCGCCGGCCGTGCACTGCCGCCGCCGGAGGACGCCGCTCCGAGGACCCGGCGTCGCCGTCTGCCGCGCTTGCGTCGGCCAGTGAGGACGTTGAAGTGGGAAAGGGCCAGAAGAGGAAAAGGCATGCAGCGAACGACGTCCCGTCGTCCAGCGACGCCTACCGCTCCGTGCAGCAGCAGCAGAAGCAGGGAGGCGCCGACGAGGAGCTCGCCGACATAACCGACTGGGCAGAGCTCTTTGACTGGATCTAACACATGGATGATGAGGCTCTTAAACAGGATTCGATTCATTAAAAAATCATTTAGAAAAATAAACGCATATTTGCATTAAAGCTTTAGATGAGCTACAGCTACTTAATTCTTTATTCTTTTTTAAAAAAGTTGCCGTCACCATGATGCCATTTCTACGTACTATCATTTCCCCTGTGGAATTTAACAATGCAGCTCCAAATTACCACAGAAAAATGCACAAGTCAACTGCTTGTGTTCTCTTCATGCGTGCAAAGATTCCTTTTTCCACTGCAGCGATCGTGACATCTGTTATTATTGTGATGTGTGCGAGCAAGTACGATCAAACCTAACAGACTACTAGTACTACATGACGAGCTACTCTAGGCGTAGGTCCATCCACAAATTGACTATCCGTTGAACTTTGCTTGCTGCTAGAACGCAAAAGAGTTTTCCTGTCTTCACCGAATGAGTGGCATATGGTTTGGTGCTTGGAAATGTCATGTCAGGAGTAATCTCGATCAGCTAATGTCGGCAGAATGTAACTCTGTCATTCGAAAAAAGAAACTCACGTTTTTCTTGCAAAAAATTAAAAATAAATAAAAATACGCAGCTTGTGCGTCAGGCTGATTTCTGACACGTGCATGCATCTGTCATGCATTCATTAGGGCAATGGCCAACGGTTAGCCTCAAAGGTGCTGCCCCGTATGCCAGCTAGGTTCGGATGCCATCTTGGCAACAAACTGATAGTCTCAAGGTGACAGGTGCTGCCTGCAAAGAAGGCTGGTGCTTCGATGAAAACTGTGTAGAAAAAGTAAGGAGAGAGAAAGGAAAAGTGGAAAGAGTGAAGCGAGCTGGGAAGAACATAGCAAAGTCTGACGCATGCAGAAACCTTTGAGGCAGCATGTGGGGTTGGGTGATGATTAGTATGAGCAATAGCCCTAGCTATCCTAGCCTATGTGGATGTACGGAGGCAACACCTTGCTAATGCCTCCATTGTACATGCCCTTAATTGGCACATTGCCTTTTTTTTGAAAAAGTTTCGATCTATTCATCAACTCTATTCATCAACTCTCATGGGGTACAAAAAATATCAAAAGTAAAAATTACATCCGTAGACCACCTAGCAACAACTACAAGCACTGTCGTGAGCAGAAGGCGCGCCGCTGTCATCGGGCCTCCCTTGCCGAAGATGGGCAAACGTCGTTATAAGTCGTCGTACTAAGGCCCCGTAGGAACCGTTGCAGATGAAGAGAAGCATAGATCAAAAGGTTCTGATGCAGTAGTTTCATTTATGGACCCATCGTTGTGGTTGCAAGGGCAGAATGCTGGTCGTCTGTGGTGGTTGATTTGGGCATTCTCACCTCGATCTGGCCGCTGGAGGAGGACTCCCGTGGCTAAGGATGACCTCTGTTGCAGATGGCGGTTGTGGTCTCGTGCACTGCCATGCAGCTGTACCGACCCAACTTGGTAATGGGGTCTACGCTTGATCGGTACTCGACATTTGTGTGTTGGCTACGGCGCGTTGCATGTTCGACGCGGTTCAGTGTGTAAGTAGCTAGATGGGCGGGCATGGGCTACTTGAGCTTCAACAGTGGCTATATGTGCCACACGAGTTTTACAACTCCTTGACAGTCATGGCGATGATATGTGTGAAGACGTCCCACCCATACGCTAACGCCACTACCTCCTCTTGTCACCGCCATTGGCGGCGAGAAACTCCTCCTCGGCAGGTGGTCGACAAGGTGGCTCTGCGGGGCATGTGCTTCTCTTTGGTGCATAGTTGCAAGGAGTGTCTGGAGAGGCATGATAACTCACCCGATGGACACCACAATGGTTCTACCATGAGTATTTGGTAGTGCAACTTTCAGAAGATCCGTTTGCAGGATAGTGCTTAGAACACCACTTTATTGTCCACGATGAAAACTTTTGTTTTAGCTTTCATTGGTTAGATGCAACGTTGAACTTTGAGTGGTTACCTTGTTAAAGGTGTTGTCTCCATGTCGACATTCCAATCTTGATTAGTTGGTGTTGGCATTCAGGATGAAGATCCTTTTTTGGGCCGTCTTTAGCAGGACACGATGACAGTGGCATGAGGGTGTTGTCTCACTGCGGAAGAAAGGCGTTGCTATGGAAGAAGTCTGATTAAGAAAAAGGAAAACTTGAAAGATAAGTTGTCTCGTTGCATGAAGCTTGGCTGGGCTTGATCAGTTGGACTCTCCGCCTTTGGGCCAGAATGCAATACGCGTAAACCCGTGCTAATGTGCAGACGATGGTTGATCATCCCAAAACTAGAGGCTAATGCATGCTTTGTCGCACCATTCGTCACTCGCGGCATTAATTTTTTTCTCTGGCAGGTTATTGTGATCGGTTGTTTCATTTTGATTTTATTATGTTGGTTTTGGGTTTTAAGTATGATATGACTGTGTTTTTTTCATTCGTATATCATATGGTTCTGAGAGCAGAGTTGAGTTGTTAGGTGCGTTGTAGTTGAGGAAGTCCCAGACTAGGGGGTCCTCAGGCTGCCAGCCTATCTCTTATGGGCCGGACAGGTGAGCTGCACTACAACTGCTAGAAGGCTGAGCTATGAGGCGACTCTGTATCCAGACAAGAAACCTTTGATGCCTTGGTGTGTCCTCCAAGTCAAGATAAGAGAATCAACATGTTTATCCCTTCATCATAACCGACCATATGTAACCCTAGTCCCTCTGGTGTCTATATAAACCAGAAGGTTTTTAGGCCGTAGAGTCTAGAGGAACAACCATCACCCTACTCTCCTAGGGGTTTAATTTATCTGATCTCGTGATAGATCGACTCTGTAATCATCCTATACACTTCAATATAATCAAGCAGGACATAGGGTTTTAACTCTTCGAGAGGGCCCGAACCTGGGTATAACATCATGTCCTTCGTCCCTTGTTCCCCATTGATCCAAGATCCACAGATCGGGACCTCCTACCCGAGATCTGCCAGTTTTGACACCAACATGGGTGCTTTCATTGAGAGTTCCGATGTGAGATCGCCGGAGGATCGATGGCTCGCTTGATCATCGGAGATGGCATCAACACCGGGGACATCTTTGTTTCCAGTCAGCTTTTCACGTTCGGCGGCATCGTGCTACACGCTAACTCGGTCGGTCATCTCGACCAGGTCGACAGCTTCGCCCCTTAGCATCAGATCAGGTTTGGTAACCTAGAGTACGTCGCTGACACTCGGGGCGATCTAATCCTCACATGCATCTCAGCCTTGCTGGAGGCGCCCAAGAACCCTGAAGCTTCAACTTCGGAATCTCCTCCCGACCTAATCTTTGGGTTGGCTCTTACCTCGGATCCGGATTCAAACCTAGATGTGGCCTTTGCGTTCGAAGATCGGGAGTCAACCCCGGCCGGACTCGCCTCTCCTATCTCAGATCTGGCTTCAAACCTAGATGCGTCCTCTGTGTCCTAAAATCGGGAGTCAACCCCGGCCGGACTCACCTCTCTTGCCTCGGATCCATCTTGAAGCCTGGATGCGACTTCGGAGTCCGAACACCAGGAATCAACCTTGGTCGGACTCGCCCCTCGCACCATCGTACCGGAGGTCGACTCCGAAGAAACCCCATATACCAATCCGGCTAGTCTCGCCCTGTTAAACGACATGCTAGATCAGATCCAGATGATGATCATCATGGATGGCCCATCCTCGTCCTACGCTCGGCTTGGTCTGGAGGCGGGCCACGGGGAATTTCACGCCCCACCCACTTAATAGCCACTATCGAAGATTTAACCAACATGCTGGACTACGCTTCTGAGGAGGCCGACGACATGGACGAAGACGTCGAAGCCATGGCCCACACTACTACCCCATCACTGGACGGTGGACGGCCACCTCCACCTATGATGTCTTTATTGTGGACACCCCCAAGGATAAGGGCAATGGAACCAATGGGAAGAACGACGACGACACCCCCGGACAAGATGGCGATAAGCCCGACGAGGAGCCGCCCAAACGCTGACGATCCAAGGGGCGTAGGGGCACGGAAAGCAACATGGGCACAGGGGAAAATGGTACCCCGAACAATATGGAAGACCCCGACGACCTTGTCGCCCCTGAGTAATAGCTTGATGGCAAGGAGGGGCACGAGGGCCAATATAACTCCGAGGACCTCAATGACTCCGAGGACAGCAACTACCTCCCTCTCTCTGAAGAGGAGGTCAGTGATACGTCTCCAACGCATCTATAATTTTTGCTTGTTCCATGCTGCTATATTATCATTCTTGGATGTTTTAGAATCATTTTATAGTAACTTCATATCATTTTTTGGGACTAACCAATTGATATAGAGCCCAGTGCCAGTTGTTGTTTTTTGCTTGTTTTGTACATCGCAAAAAATCAATACCAAATGGGGTCCAAACGCAGCGAAACTTTCTGGAGATTTTTTCTGGACCGAAAGATACCCGGTGGACCAAATAAGTAGCAGAGGGGAGCTCTGAGGGGAGCACAACCCACCAGGGCACGCCCGGGGGGCCAGGCGTGCCCAGGTGGGTTGTGCCCACCTCGGTGGCCTCCCACACCGCCTCTTCTCCCTATAAATTGCCAAATATTCCAACCCCCCCGAAGATAACGCTAGATCAGAAGTTCCACCTCCACAAGCCTCTGTAGCCACCAAAAACCAAACTAGACCCCGTTCCTGCACTCCGCTGGAGGGGGAAATCATCACCGGTGGCCATCTTCATCCTCCCGGCAACCACCATGATGAGGAGGGAGTAGTCTACCCTAGGGGCTGAGGGTTTATACCATTAGCTTTGTTAATATAGTTGGATGATATGGTGTTTCTCCCTCTCTATCTTGTTGTCATGAATTGAGTTTTCCTTTTGAGATTTCGTTCTTATCGGATTGAATACTTTTATGGATTTGAGAGCACTTGATATATGTCTTACATATGAATACCCGTGGTGACAATGGGGTATTATATTGATTCACTTGAGATATGTTTTGGCACTCAACTCGCGGATTCCCAAGGTGACATTGGGGTAATCTATGCATAGGGGTTGATGCACGTTCCCGTCTTCTATTTCTCTGGTAGAAATCTTGGGGCACTCTTTGAGGTTCTTTGTGTTGGATGTGTATTATGAATCTGAATTTGTCTTGGTGTTATTTTAGTACGAACTCTTGATAGATCGATCGGAAAGAACAACTTAGTGTTATTTTATTACGAACTCTTGATAGATCGATCGAAAAGAATAACTTGGTGTTATTTTAGTAAGAAATCTTGGATAGATCGATCGGAAAGAATAGCTACAAACAATTTGTTCTTATGTTCTCTGCTAGATAAGAACTTTGGAGTGATTCTTCATCGCACGTTGAGGGTTGGTTATATGATCCAATTAGATTAGCATTGTTGAGAGATTGCACTAGCGAAAGTACGGACCCTAGGCCTCATTTTGAAGCATTGCAATACCTTTTGTGCTCCGTTTTATCAATTGCTACCTTGCTGTTTTTTATTGTTCCTATTACAAAAATCAATATCTACTATCATTACTACACTTGTATCATTATCTCTTCGCCGAACTAGTGCACCTATACAATTTACCATTGTATTTGGTGTGTTGGGGACACAAGAGACTTTTTATTATTTGGTTGCAGGATTGTTTGAGAGAGACCATCTTCATCCTATGCCTCCCACGGATTGATAAACCTTAGATCATCCACTTGAGGGAAATTTGCTACTGTCCTAGAAAACTCTGTGCTAGGAGGCCGAACACAAGTCTAGAAGAACAAGTTGTGTAGTAGACATCAGTTATCCCTGGAGCCGATGATTTCATCGTCCCTGAGGACCCACTGGACCAAGAGAAGTTCAAGCGGCAACTTATAGCCACTGCACGAAGCCTGAAGAAGAAGAAACAATAGATAAAAGCCGAAGAAACAGCCTCAGCGACAGATGGACAAAAGTTCTGGCAGCTAAAGAAGGGTATGTGTTGGGGGTATAACTATTAGTATAACCCGCCCAGGAGGGGCCAAGTTATACCTATGGTGATTCATCATATGAAGCCCACGAGGATGTTAAAGATAGCCGTTTAGTTAAGGGCCCAAGGCCCAAAGGCAACTTAAGGCCCGTAAGGGTAAACTGCCATATATGTAAAGACTTGTACTATAAGGCATGTAAAGATAGTCACTGAGCCGGACACGTTCTATGAGCCGGCCGGGACTCCATGATCCGCTGAGCGTCGACCTGTATATATAAAGGGACGACCCAACGACAGTTCAGGACAAGAAACAACAGATCGAAAGCTAGGTCAAGAGGATTCGCTCCCTGGTAATTGAGACATAAGCAATACCACCTCAAACTGGATTAGGCCTTTACCTTCACCGCAAGGGGCCGAACCAGTATAAACTCTCGTGTCCTTTGTCCCGTTTTAACCCCTTTAACCTTCCTAGTAGCGATGGCTCCACGACTAAGTCCTTTTGTTAGGACATCTGCCGTGACCTTTCCACGACAGTTGGCGCCCACCATGGGGATAGCACACGGTGGATTTGAGTTCTTAAAGAGAAACTTCGAAGGGCTCAAGGGATACGTTTGTGGGCCGGATGACCAAAAGTCATCGCGGCAAACTCTACATCGACGATGCAGGCTGGGGCCCCGACGCCGGCTCAATTTTAGTACGAGTACCGGGTCCCCTTCGGTGTAATCCACGTTTTCATCGGCAAGATCGGTGAGCTGGGCCCTGAGCTGGACATCTGCACTGACATCATCGAGCTATCTCAGCGTGCGAGACCCGCTCGAGTTCAGCCTGCCGTGAATCGTGCCTTCGTGGGATGCATCCATGGAGCGGAATTTTCTGAAGGATCTATGTCTGGCGGTAAGACGGCCATCTACACTGATGGTGAGTCGTCCACGGGCGAGACTACTTCATTGTATAAGCTCCAAGATGGTGGACTTGGGAGCTATTCCGATGGCGACAGTATTCCGGACCCCTATGAGCCACCGAACAGAGTCGGGATCTTCATGGCTGGAACCCAGCCTGGAAAAATTCTTCAACCGCGGCGGCAATGACTTCCGGGTTAGCAGTGGTGACGGCAGCCGGGACAGGAGGCCCTGTGTGCCCGCCGGCTCAGGTTCTGATGGCTTTAATGGATATATTGACGGCTCTGCTAACAGCCATGGTAAACCTGGCGAATCAAGCTCAGCATGATGCGGAGGTGGCACAGTTACATGATGAGGTAGCACTAGCCAAGGAAGGCCTGGCGGCAGAGGACGTCAGGATGGCCACGGAACGGGCTGCTTTGGATGCTCAGGCCCAACGGATTCAATCGGAGGCTTTCCAACTTACGATGGATCAAAACGCTTCAAACAAGATCATGAGGAGGAGCCACCAGTCCCGTCTACCTCCGGTTTACGAGGCTAGAAACCTTTTCCACATGCCTGGTGCAGGGTCCAGTAACCTGCCAAAGGCAAACCGGGCTGCGGCACCCGGGGTTGGAACGCCGGTTCAACCACGCATGACAGAACCCCCTCGTCTGAATACCGCTCTGCCTCAGCATGTACCGACGCCACCAGGTCATTATTCTAACCCATTGGAGAACATGACTGCTGCGGTGGCACGATTGGCGGCTCTCCCGGTGGATGGAGACTCTCCAACGGCAGTTGAAACACGAAGGGCTAGAGAACTTCTTCAGACGGCATTGGCGCAACAGGAGGCATATTCTTACAGTCGATATAGGATTCACTCGACCCCTCGCCCAAGCCGAAGCCGGAGTTATAGCAGGCACATGGACTCACCCGTCGTTTCAAGCAACGCCCAATACCGTGACCAGCCGTGCGGGCATGACCCGTCGCGTGATGGAGCTCTTAACTTGGTTGATCAGGACAGAGTGCGTCAAGAAGCCGAGCGGGCGGCTGATGACCCACAAGTGTAGGGGATCTATCATAGTCCTTTCGATAAGTAAGAGTGTCGAACCCAACAAGGAGCAGAAGGAAATGACAAGCGATTTTCAGTAAGGTATTCTCTGCAAGCACTGGAATTGTAGGTAACAGATAGTTTTGTGATAAGATAATTTGTAATGGGTAACAAGCAATGACAGTAAAGAATGTGCAGCAAGGTGGCCCAATCCTTTTTGTAGCAAAGGACAAGCCTGGACAAGTTGTTATAATGAGAAAAGCTCTCCCGAGGACAAATGGGAATTATCGTCAAGCTAGTTTTCATCACGCTCATATGATTTACGTTCGTTACTTTGATAATTTGATATGTGGGTGGACCGGTGCTTTTGGGTACTGCCCTTTCTTGGACAAGCATCCCACTTATGATTAACCCCTATTGCAAGCATCCGAAACTACAAAAGAAGTATTAAGGTAAACCTAACCATAGCATGAAATATATGGATCCAAATCAACCCCTTACGAAGCAACTCATAAACTAGGGTTTAAGCTTCTATCACTCTAGCAACCCATCATCTACTTATTACTTTCCAATGCCTTCCTCTAGGCCTAAACAATGGTGAAGTGTCATGTAGTCGACGTTCACATAACACCACTAAAGGAGAGACAACATACATCTCATCAAAATATCGAACGAATACCAATTCACATGACTACTTATAGCAAGACTTCACCCATGTCCTCAGGAAAAAACGTAACTACTCACAAATCATATTCATGTTCATAATCAGAGGATTATAAATATGCATTAAGGATCTGAAAATATGATCTTCCACCAAATAAACCAACTAGCATCAACTACAAGGACTAATCAACACTACTAGCAACCCACATGTACCAATCTGAAGTTTTGGTACAAAGATTGGATACAAGAGATGAACTAGGATTTGAGAGGAGATGGTGCTGGTTAAGATGTTGATGGAGATTGACCCCCTCCCGATGAGAGGATCGTTAGTGATGACGATGGTGATGATTTCCCCCTCCCAGAGGGAAGTTTCCCCGGCAGAACAGCTCCGCTGGAGCCCTAGATTGGTTCCGCCAAGGTTTCGCCTCGTGGTGTCGGAGTTTCATCCCGTGAGCTTGCTTATGATTTTTTTCTAGGGTAAGAGACTTCATATAGCAGAAGGTGGGCACTGAAGGGCTGCCAGGTGGCCCACGATGCAGGGGGGCGCGCCCAGGGGGGTAGGGCGCGCCCCCCACCCTCGTGGGTGGTGGGTGGCCCCCCTCAGGTAATACTTCCGCTGAATATTTTTTATTAATTCCCAAAATAACTTTCGTGGAGTTTCATGACTTTTGGAGCTGTGCAGAATATGTCTCCAATATTTGCTCCTTTTCCAGCCCAGAATCTCAGCTGCCGACATTCTCCCTCTTCATGTAAACCTTGTAAAATAAGAGAGAATAGCCATAAGTATTGTGACATAACGTGTAATAACAAACCATAATGCAATAAATATCGATATAAAATCATGATGCAAAATGGATGTATCAACTCCCCCAAGTTTAGACCTCGCTTGTCCTCAAGCGGAAGCCGATATCGAAAAATATGTCCACATGTTTAGAGATAAAGGTGTCGATAAAAATAAAATACAGATATGAGGGCACCATGATCATTCTTATAACAACAACACATATATATTTTGTCATATGATTTCTTATGCTCAAGTAACAATCTATTCACAATGTCAAGTATGATACAGAAACTTCATTGAGAACTAACAAACTATAATCTCAGTCATTGAAGCAATTGCAATTTATCATAACATCAGAAAGACTCAATAATAGAGCTTTTCAGCAAGTCTACATACTCAACTATCATTTAGTCTTTCACAATTGCTAACACTCACGCAATACTTATGGTTATGGAGTTTTAATCGGACACAGAGAAAGATAGGAGCTTGTAGTGTTGCCTCCCAACCTTTTACCTCATGGGTAATGTCAACAATAATAGTTCATGCCAACTGACATCCAATTGGATATATATATCAGGATCTTTCCAACACGAGGTGCTTGCCAAAGGATAAAATTTAAAAAGGAAAGGTGAAGATCACCTTGACTCTTGCATAATGTAAAAGATAGGCCCTTCACAGAGGGAAGCAGAGGTTGTCATGTGCTTTTAGGGTTGGATGCATGAAATCTTAATGCAAAAGAACGTCACTTTGTATTGCCACTTGTGATATGAACCTTTAGTATGCAGTCTGTCGCTTTTATTACTTCCATATCACAAGATCGTATAAAGCTTATTTTCTCCACACTAATAAGTCATACATATTTAGAGAGCAATTTTTATTGCATGCAACATGACAACTTACTTGAAGGATCTTACTCAATCCATAGGTAGGTATGGTGGACTCTCATGGCAAAACTGGGTTTAAGGATATTTGGAAGCACAAGTAGTATCCCTACTTGGTGCAAGGAATTTGGCTAGCATGAGGGGAAAAGGCAAGCTCAACATGTTTGGATGATCCATGACAATATACTTTAACTGAGATGTGAGAAAACATAACCCATTACGTTGTCTTCCTTGTCCAACATCAACTCTTTAGCATGTCATACTTTAATGAGTGCTCACAATCATAAAAGATGTCCAAGATAGTGTATTTATATGTGAGAACCTCTCCTTCTTTATTACTTCCTATTAATTGCAACGATGACCAAAACTACGTTTGCCAACTCTCAACAACTTTTAATCATCATACTCTCTATATGTGAAGTCATTACTATCCATAAGATCAATATGGTCTTTTTTATTTATTTTATTCTTTTATTCCCTGAAGATCATAGCAAGAAAGAAAAGACCTTGACTCAACACTAATCTTTATTATATATAGCTCACAGACTCGATTACATAGAGGGATCACAAAGCAAAATTCAAAACTAATTCATACCAAAACTTTATTCTACTAGATCAAGATATTACCAAAAGGATTGAACTAAGTAAAACGGTAAAGATAGGAGTGTGATGGTGATACATACCGGGGCAACTCCCCCAAGCTTGGCAATTGCCAAGGGGAGTGCCCATACCCATGTGATTATGTCTCCTTCTTCCAAATTGGTGGTGTGATCTTCTTGGCGATGATTCTCCTCGGGATACGATTCTCCTCCTCGAGCTTATTGACTTGTTGCTTGAGGTCCATATTTTCCTTGCGGAGCTTGCCCGTGACGGCTAAAGCTCCTTTCACCCAAGGATGTTGCATAGCTGCTGGAGAACAAGTGACACTCTTTTTCATTTTTTCATAAGAAAGAAATTTAACATTGAAAGGGATCACCGAGTTTGGAATGGCAGAGCTCTGTAGTTCCCCCATCGTGAATCTGGCTTGGAAACGAGAGGTAACTTCTTGATCCTCCTCCATAGCATCTATACTTTACAAGTCGGCTTCCATCTCATCCTCCATTGATGGCCCAAAGTGATAAGCATCGCTGTTTGCTCTTGGACATGGCGTCGGGTGAGACATCCGACTCTCCCCGACTGACTCTTGAGATGACATCTTGCTCTAAATATGCGACAGAAACAGCTCGAAACAAAAACAGAGGATTTTTTTTGCGTGATACGGTGGTCAAAACCTTCAGGAGATTATATAATGAATTTTTACCGACCAAAAAAAGTATCGTGCAAGAAAACAGAGTCCGGAGAGCACACGAGGTGCCCACGAGCCAAGGGGCGCGCCCAGGGGCGTAGGGCGCGCCCTCCACCCTCGTGGATGCCTCGTGTCCTTCCCGGACTACTTATTTTCCTATTTTCTTAGATATTCCAAAATGGAGAAAAATTGCTATTAGAACTGTTTTGTAGTCGGTTTACTTACCGTACCACATACCTATTCCTTTTCGGAGTCTGAAACGTTCTGGAAAGTGTCCCTTATTTATTCCTCCAGGGTTATGGTTTCAATAACACTAGATAATACCCCGCGCGTTGCTGCGGGATTTATTGTAATACGTTGTCGTGAATAAATTAGAACATATGAAAGTTCCCTGTGTCATATTGTTGCGGGATTTATAGTAATACATTGTCGAGAATAAATTTGAACATACGAAAAGTTCTCTGCGTCATATTTACGGGTGTCATACTTTGCACATTTGCATAATAGAAATTCACTTTGCACTCTAAAAAAAGTTGCTTCCCAAAAAAATGCCAGTTATAGAAATAATGATGGCAAAGTCTTGTGGCTCTTTTTTTTCATGACTACCTTCATGAAGCAGACACATTGGTATAATTCATAGCTTTAGTTAGCTACATTGCTAAAAACGGGCTTACAATTCTCTAGAAATATAAAGAAAGGAAACCATTCACATCGGAAGATCTCTTATGCTTGATCTCAAAAGGGTAAAGATTATTATTGTCGATACCAATTAGAGGTTTTGCCAATGCCTTCTATGTAGCCTACATTGCAAGTTGAAGAAGCAATAAAACATGGGACATGAATATTTGATTGTCCCGGAGAAGATGGATGGACAAATATATGATTAATATCTTACCTAGTCAAAAACTTCATGTAGACATAAATAAGGAATGATAGCGGTCCTGAAAAGTGAAAAGAAAAACTGTCACATTTCTTTTGGCAATCTATGAAATGTGATGAAACAGATGTACTAACGAAATACATCTGAAGTCGATGTGAGTACCAGGAAACTGTTAATGTATAGAAAGAAACTTTAACCACCAGAGCACAAATGAAACTGAAAATAATAATAATAATAATAATAATAATAATAATAATAATAATAATAATAATAATAATAATAATAATAATAATAATAATAATAATAATAATAATAAAATGGTTTGCATTGCTTCACTATCATGCTGTCAGAGACATCTGAAATGTAAATCATGTGTCTAGTAAACAAATTTCATCAGGGGTATCCTGAGAAAGGCATGATTCATAAACTATTTCCATCCATAATTTAATCAGCCGGCTTCATAGTGCTTACCAAGGCCACAACTTGTGGAGATGAGATGCACGTGTACCACTTCAAACAACAAAAGGCTTGATTAACAAAGACATGGGAGAAGGGACTACAGATGTAGCATAACCAAGCAGGGCCGACCGTAACTGAAGTTGATCTAGACTAATGCAGATTTCGATGAAATACACGCTGCTGTCTTAAGAGTAAAATAGAGACAACCGCCTGAAGGTAGTTTATTCTATTACGGGGAGTACAATGAATCAGATTAACCGCAAAGAAAATTCCCTCGCACTCCATCACTCGGCAAAACAAACCTATACCTCATGCCACGATTTTGGATAAAAGGTGCAAACACCAACGGCCAACCTGATGTTGGAGACGATTAGAGCGATGCTGCTCCACAATTTAAAGAGGCACTTTATCTGGAGCAGGGGAAGTCATCCGAGAGCCGGCAGCGTCGTCACTTATGGGTAACCGGGCGGTTGTGGGTGACGCTCTTGAGGAGGCCGTTGAGGTTGCCGAGGTTGGACGTGTTTGTACTGCAGGGTAGCGGGCGGCCCTGTGTGTTGCAGCTCCTGGTGTTGGATCTGACAGGCGCACCTGGATCCGTGGAGGTCGACGTGTTGCGTGCCGCCGCGCTGGATGGCAACCAACGACAAAGAATCTCAATTCTTATGGGTCAGAGGCGGCGGCGGCCCTGCACCGGATCTGGTTGCGGCGATAGAGGTGGGTTGCATGAGGGAGTGGTTTCCTAGGTGAGCACCGGAGGGCAGGCTTGTAGGGCACCGTCTGGTGGTGCGTTGAAGCATGGGTCGAGGTTGAAAGCGTCGCCTGGTCATACTTTGCACATTTGCGTAATAGAAATTCACTTTGCACTCTAAAAAAGTTGCTTCCCAAAAAAATGCCAGTTATAGAAATAATGATGGCAAAGTCTTGTGGCTCTTTTTTTTTCAGGACTGCCTTCATGAAGTAGACACATTGGTATAATTCATAGCTTTAGTTAGCTACATTGCTAAAAATGGGCTTACAATTCTCTAGAAATATAAAGAAAGGAAACCATTCACATCAGAAGATCTCTTATGCTTGATCTCAAAAGGGTAAAGATTATTATTGTCGATAACCAATTAATGGTTTTGCCAATGCCTTCTATGTAGCCTGCATTGCAAGTCGAAGAAGCAATAAAACATGGGACATGAATATTTGATTGTCCCGGAGAAGATGGATGGACAAATATATGATTAATATCTTACCTAGTCAAAAAGAATAAGATCAAGCATATGTTTCAAATGCATTCATATGAAATGATACATAATAGTATTAGAGAAAAAGAAAACATGTTGATATCTTAACCGACTAATTCAACTCCATTTATAGATGTGAGCAATCAAATAAGTGCATGCACAGTTTTGTTGCAAGTAGTTGTTTAACTTACATGTAGCCTCATAAAAGTACGCATCCCATCTTGAAGGTATCCATTGTGGCAAACACTTCATGTAGACATAAATAAGGAATGGTAGTGGTCCTGAAAAGTGAAAAGACAAACTGTCACATTTCTTTTAGCAATCTATGAAATGTGATGAAACAGATGTACTAACGAAATACATCTGAAGTCGATGTGAGTACCAGGAAACTGTTCATGTATAGAAAGAAACTTTAACCACCAGAGCGCGGATGAAATTGAAAATAATAATAATAATAATAATAATAATAATAATAATGATAATAATAATAATAAAATGGCTTGCATTGCTTCACTATCATGCTGTCAGAGACATCTGAAATGTAAATCATGTGTCTAGTAAACAAATTTCATCAGGGGTATCCTGAGAAAGGCATGATTCATAAACTATTTCCATCGATAATTTAATCAGCCGGCTTCATAGTGCTTACCAAGGCCACAACTTGTGGAGATGAGATGCACGTGTACCAGTGCAAACAACAAAAGCCTTGATTAACAAAGACATGGGAGAAGGGACTACAGATGTAGGATAACCAAGCAGGGCCGGCCGTAACTGAAGTCGATCTAGACTAATGCAGATTTCGATGAAATACACGCTGCTGTCTTAAGAGTAAAATAGAGACAACCGCCTCAAGGTAGTTTATTCTATTACGGGGAGTACAATGAATCAGATTAACCGCGAAGAAAATTCCCTCGTACTCCATCACTCGACAAAACAAACCTGTACCTCATGCCATGGTTTTGGATAAAAGGTGCAGACATCAACGGCCAACCTGATGTTGGAGACGATTAGAGCGATGCCGCTCCACAATTTAAAGAGGCACTTTATCTGGAGCAGGGGAAGTCATCCGAGAGCCGGCGGCGTCGTCGCTTATGGGTAATCGGGTGGTTGTGGGTGACGCTCTTGAGGAGGCCGTTGAGGTGGCCGAGGTTGGATGTGTCGGTACCGCAGGGTAGGGGCGTGGCCCTATGTGCTGTAGCTCCTAGTGTTGGATCTGACAGGCGCACTAGGATCCGTGGAGGTCGACGTGTTGCATGCCGCCGCGCCGGACAGCAACCAGCGACAGAGAATCTCAATTCTTATGGGTCAGAGGCGGCGGCGGCCCTGCATCGGATCTGGTTGCGGCGACAGGGGTGGGTTGCATTAGGGAGTGGTTTCCTAGGTGAGCGCCGGAGGGAAGGCTTGTAGGGCACCGTCTGGTGGTGCGTTGCAGCGTGGGTGGGGGTTGAAAGCGTCGCCTGGTCTGCCAGAATATGGAGAGATGACTGATGGGCTTCTCTTTACTAGGTTTTACACTGATGGGCTTCGGTGGAAGACAGAGGAGGCCTTGTTTGATTAATTACCAAAGTTAAATATCTCAGAGAAAAAAATTACCAGAGTTAAATCACACCATTGGTTGAAAAATGCTGAGGTGGATTGGCTGCATGCCAAGAGAAATAGGATAGTGGGGATGAACTATTTAGGTATTATAGATTAGTTTCAACATTTGTAGGATTACCTGAGATATAATGTTTGATTCTTTGACCGTTCACCACCTTCGGATTTGTGCCTTCGTAGTTGTTGATTTTTATGGCACCAGAACGATAGACCTCCTCGATAACATAAGGGCCTTCCCATTTAGAGAAAAGTTTTCCTGCAAAAAATCTTAAACGAAAGTTGAATAGCAACACATAATCACCTACGTTAAACTCACGCTTTTGTATCCTTTTGTCATGCCATCTTTTAACTTTTTCTTTAAATAGTTTGGCATTCTCGTAGGCCTGGGTTCTCCATTCAACAAGTGAGCTAATGTCAAATAACCTCTTCTCACCAGGAAGTTTGAAATCATAATTGAGCTCTTTAATAGCCCAATATGCCTTATGTTCAAGTTCGAGAGGTAAGTGACATGCTTTTTCCATAAACCATTTTATATGGAGACATACCCATCGGATTTTTGTATGCAGTTCTATAAGCCCATAATGCATCATCAAGTTTCTTGGACCAATTCTTTGTAGATCTATTAACAGTCTTCTGCAAAATTAATTTGAGTACTCTATTACTCAATTCTACTTGACCACTAGACTGTGGGTGATATGGAGATGCAATTCTATGATTAACATCATACTTAGCAAGCATTTTACGAAAAGCACCATGAATAAATGTGAACCACCATCAGTCATTAAGTATCTAGGGACTTCAAACCTTGGAAAAATAACTTCTTTAAGCATCTTAATAGAGGTGTTATGATCATCACTACTAGTTGGAATAGCTTCTACCCACTTAGTAACGTAATCAACAACAACTAAAATATGTGTATACCCATTAGAGGCAGGAAACGGTCCCATATAATCAAAGCCCTAAACATCAAATGGTTCAATAACAAGAAAATAATTCATAGGCATTTCTTGACGTCTACTAATATTACCAATTCTTTGACATCCATCACAAGACAAGACAAACTTACGGGCATCTTTGAAGAGAGTAGGCCAATAAAAACCAGATTGCAATACCTTATGTGCAGTTCTATCTCCAGCGTGGTGTCCTCCATATGCCTCGGAGTAACACTTGTGTAGGATCTGTTCCTGTTCATGCTCAGGTACACAACGTCTAATAACACCATCTACTCCTTTATAAAGGTGTGGGTCATCCCAGAAGTAATGTCTTAAATCATAGAAAACCTTTTTCTTTTGCTTCTATGTGAAACTAGGTGGTATGAATTTAGCAACAATGTAATTAGCATAATCAGCATACCATGAAACAGTACGAGAAGCATTTATGACAGCTAATTATTCATCAGGAAAGCTATCATTAATAGGTAGTGGGTCATCAAGAACATTCTCTAACCTAGACAAGTTGTCTGCAACGGGGTTCTCAGCTCCCTTTCTATCAATAATATGCAAATCAAATTCTTCTAGTAGGAGAACCCATCTAATAAGTCTAGGTTTAGCATCTTTCTTTTTCATAAGATATTTAATAGTAGCATGATCAATGTGAACAGTTACTTTAGAATCAACAATATAAGGTCTGAACTTATCACAAGCAAATACAACTGCTAAGAATTCTTTTTTAGTAGTACCATAATTTCTCTGGGCAGTGTCTAGAGTTTTACTAGTATATTGAATAACATTTAGTTTCTTATCAACTCTTTATCCTAGAACAACACCTATAGCATAGTCACTAGCATCACACATAATTTCAAAGGGTAAATTCCAATCAGGTGGCTGAACAATAGGTGCAGAAATAAAAGCTTTCTTAAGTATTTCAAATGCTTCTTCACAATCATGATCAAAGACAAAAGGAATATCTTTTTGCAATAGATTAGTGAGAGGCCTAGAAATTTTAGAAAAGTCCTTAATGAACCTCCTATAAAAACTGGCATGACCAAGGAAACTTCTTATACCTTTAATGTCCTTGGGACATGGCATCTTTTCAATAGCATCAACCTTAGCTTTATCAACTTCAATACCTCTTTCATAAATTTTATGCCCCAAGACAATACCTTCATTAACCATAAAGTGGCACTTCTCCCAATTCAAGACAAGACTAGTATCTTCACATCTCTGCAAAACTCGATCAAGGTTGCTCAAGCAATCATCAAA
Organism: Triticum dicoccoides; assembly: GCF_002162155.2. Lineage (NCBI taxonomy): Eukaryota > Viridiplantae > Streptophyta > Magnoliopsida > Poales > Poaceae > Triticum > Triticum dicoccoides. The sequence goes on along the minus strand of NC_041381.1, from coordinate 515,922,609 downwards.
AGAGGATCCATAAACGGAGAAATCATCCATGAATACCTCACAAATCTTTTCACAAAAGTTAGAGAATATAGACATCATTCATCTTTGAAAGTTAGCAGGTGCATTACATAAACCAAAAGGCATACGTCTATAAGCAAAAGTACCGAAAGGGCAAGTAAAAGTGGTATTTTCTTGATCCTCTCCTGACACAGGTATTTGAGAGAAAACAGAGTAACCATCTTGAAAGCAAAAATGTTGTATGTTTGGATAATCTTTCTAGCATTTGATCAATAAAAGGTAAAGGGTAATGATCTTTTTTAGTAGCTTTATTTAATTTGCAGAAATCAATTACCATCCTATAACCTGTAATAATTCTTTGCGGGATCAATTCATCTTTATCATTAGGAACGACAGTAATACCTCCCTTCTTAGGGACACAATGGATAGGACTTACCCACTGACTATCAGCAACGGGATAAATTATACGAGCCTCGAGGAGCTGTAGTATTTTGTTTCTTACCACTTCTTTCATCTTAGGATTTAATCGTCGTTGGTGATCAATAACTGGTTTGGCGTCCTCCTCCAATTTTATTTTGTGTTGGCATAAAGTGGGACTAATGCCCTTAAGATCATCAAGAGTATATCCAATAGCAGCACGATGCTTCTTCAGAGTTTTCAATAATCTTTCCTCTTCCTGCTCTGAAAGGTTAGCACTAATAATAACAGGATATATCTTCTTTTCATCAAGATAAGCATATTTAAGAGTATCAGGTAATGGTTTAAGCTCAAACACGGGATCACCCTTGGGTGGTGGAGGATCCCCTAAGATTTCAACAGGCAAGTTGTGTTTCAAAATAGGTCCCTGTTTAAAGAATACTTCATCTATTTCCCTTCTTTCATTCATATACATATCATTTTCATGGTCTAGCAAATATTGTTCTAAAGGATCAGTAGGAGGCACGACAATAGAAGCAAGACCAATAATTTCATCCTTACTAGGCAATTCTTTATCATGGGGTTGTCTACAAAATTTAGCAAAATTAAACTCATGAGACATATCCCCTAACCCAATAATAACAACATCCTTTTTGCAATCAATCTTAGCATTAACAGTATTCAAGAAGGGTCTACCAAATATGATGGGACAAAAGTCATCTTTTGGGGAACCAAGAACAAGAAAATCAGCAGGATATTTAACTTTCCCACACAAGACTTCAACATCTCTAACAATCCCAATTGGTAAAATAGTATGTCTATTGGCAAGCTTAATTGTAACATCAATTTCTTCTACCTCAGCAGGTGCAATATCATGCATAATTTCTTCATATAAGGAATAAGGTATTGCACTGGCACTAGCACCCATATCACATAAGCCATGATAACAATGATCTCCTATTTTAACAGAAATAACATGCATGCCTACAACGGGTCTATGTTTCCTAGCATCGGGTCTAGCAATTCTAGCAGTTGCATCACAGAAATAAATAACATGCCCATCAACATTATCAGCCAAGAGATCTTTAACCATAGCAATACTAGGTTCAACTTTAATTTGCTCAGGAGGTGTATATGTTCTAGTATTACTCTTACGAACCACAGTTGAAGCTTTAGCATGATCCTTTATCCTAACAGGGAAAGGTGGTTTCTCGATATAAGTAGTAGGAACAATGGGATCATTATAAGTGATAGTCTTTTCTTCAACTGTAATAGGTGCAACTACTTTTACTTCAGTGGGAGGATTATATTTAAACCACTTCTCCTTAGGGAGATCAACATGAGTAGCAAATGATTCACAGAAAGAAGCTACTATCTTAGAGTCAAGTCCATATTTAGTGCTAAATCCATGAAAAGCATCGGTATCCATAAAAGATTTAACACAATCAAACTTAGGTGTCATACCTGACTCCTTACCATCTTCGGAATCCCAATATTCAGAGTTGCGTTTAATTCTTTCCAATAAATCCCATTTGAATTCAATAGTCTTCATCATAAAAGACCCATCACAAGAAGTATCGAGCATGGTATGATTGTTGAGAGAAAGCCAAGCATAAAAGTTTTGAATAATCATTTCTCTTGAGAGCTCATGATTGGGGCATGAATATAACATTGACTTAAGCCTCCCCCAAGCTTGAGCGATGATTTCTCCTTCGCGAGGCCAAACATTATATATATATAATGGCGATCACGATGAACAAGATGCATACGATAAAACTTCTGGTGAAATTCCAATTTCAATCGTTTATAGTCCTAGGATCCCATATCATCACATAGCCTATACCATGTCAATGCATCTCCCTTCAAAGATAAAGGGAAAACCTTCTTCTTAATAACATCATCGGGCATAGCTGCAAGCTTAAATAATCCACAAACTTCATCCACATAGATAAGGTGCAAATCGGGATGCAATGTTCCATCTCCTGCAAAGGGATTAGCTAGCAGTTTCTCTACCATACCCGAAGGAATTTCAAAGTAAACATTTTCATTAGGTTCAGTAGGTTGAGGAGCAACTCTTTGCTCTACTGGTCGGGGTGAAGGTACCCCGAACAAGCATCTCAAAGGATTAGTTTCCATAGTAACAAGTGACAGTAAAGTTTAGCACACTATATAAATGTTTCCTTACCAAGTTCCACTTGCCAAAGGCGCCTCACTCCCCGACAACGGTGCCAGAAAAGAGTCTTGATGACCCACAAGTGTAGGGGATCTATCATAGTCCTTTCTATAAGTAAGAGTGTCGGACCCAACAAGGAGCAGAAGGAAATGATAAGCGGTTTTCAGTAAGGTATTCTCTGCAAGCACTGAAATTGGAGGTAACAGATAGTTTTGTGATAAGATAATTTGTCACGGGTAACAAGCAATGAAAGTAAATAAGGTGCAGCAAGGTGGCCCAATCCTTTTTGTAGCAAAGGACAAGCCTGGACAAGTTGTTATAATGAGAAAAGTGCTCCCGAGGACACATGGGAATTATTGTCAAGCTAGTTTTCATCACGCTCATATGATTCGCGTTCGTTACTTTGATAATTTTATATGTGGGTGGACCGGTGCTTGGGTACTGCCCTTTCTTGGACAAGCATCCCACTTATGATTAACCCCTATTGCAAGCATCCGTAACTACAAAAGAAGTAATAAGGTAAACCTAACCATAGCATGAAACATATGGATCCAAATCAGCCCCTTACGAAGCAACTCATAAACTAGGGTTTAAGCTTCTGTCACTCTAGCAACCCATAATCTACTTATTACTTCCCAATGCCTTCCTCTAGGCCCAAAAAATGTGAAGTGTCATGTAGTCGATGTTCACATAACACCACTAGAGGAGAGACACCATACATCTCATCAAAATATCGAACCAATACCAAATTCACATGACTACTTATATCAAGACTTCACCCATGTCCTTAGGAACAAACGTAACTACTCACAAATCGTATTCATGTTCATAATCAGAGGAGTATAAATATGCATTAAGGATCTGAACATACGATCTTCCACCAAATAAACCAACTAGCATCAACTACAAGGAGTAATCAACACTACTAGCAACCCACAGGTACCAATCTGAGGTTTTGGTACAAAGATTGGATACAAGAGATGAACTAGGGTTTGAGAGGAGATGGTGCTGGTGAAGATGTTGATGGAGATTGACCCCCTCCCAATGAGAGGATCATTGGTGATGATTTCCCCCTCCCGGAGGGAAGTTTCCCCGACAGAACAGCTCCGTCGGAGCCCTAGATTGGTTCCGCCAAGGTTCTGCCTAGTGGTGGCGGAGTTTCGTCCCGTGAGCTTGCTTATGATTTTTTCCAGGGTAAGAGACTTCATATAGCAGAAGATGGGCACCAGAGGGCTGCCAGGTGGCCCACGAGGCAGGGGGGCGTGCCTAGGGGGTTAGGGTGTCCCCCCACCCTCGTGGGTGGTGGGTGGCCCCCCTCAGGTATTTCTTCTGCTGAATATTTTTTATTAATTCCCAAAATGACTTTCGTGGAGTTTTAGGACTTTTGGAGCTGTGCAAAATAGGTCTCCAATTTTTGGTCCTTTTCCAGCCTAGAATCCCAGCTGCCGACATTCTCCCTCTTCATGTAAACCTTGTAAAATAAGAGAGAATAGCCATAAGTATTATGACATAACATGTAATAACATCCCATAATGCAATAAATATCGATATAAATCCGTGATGCAAAATGGACGTATCAGCGGCTCAGTAGGCGGCTCACCAACCCCTTCCGGTTTAACCAATGACTTTGATTGAGGCAGGCGTGACCTCTAGGTCTACAGGTGTACCCTGTTTGGTGCCGGCTTTGCGTAATGAGCGCTTGCCTGAGGATTTCAAAGGACCTCGAAAGGTGCCTATTTATACAGCTGACTTACCCCCTGAGGCATGGATTGAAAGTTACGAGATGGCCATGGAGCTACTGGAGGTCAGTGATGCTGCGTGTGCCAAATACTTCACCATGATGCTGGATGGAACGCCCGTACTTGGTTAAAAGGGCTGCCGACTAATTCCATCGGGTCATGGGCTGAGTTAAAAGCTCGGTTCATTCAGAACTTTAAGGACACATGCAAGCAGCCCATGTAGATTGTGGACTTGGCTACTTGAAAACAAGAGGAAGGTGAATCAATGACCCATTGGGTGCGCCGGGTCAAAGCTATCATACATTCATCTGAAAACATGAACCCCGGCTCTGCGGTCTTAATGTTGGAGAAAAATTGCCGTTTTTTGCCTCTTAAACAGAAGCTGGGGCGGCTCAAGCGCGATTGTAATGATATGGGCCAGTTGATGGTGGCTCTAATCAAATATGCTGACTCTGATAGTACCAAGGACCCTGAGTCTGATGACGAGAAGACATGGAAGGGAAAAAGAACGACAACGCCAAGGGTCAGCAGCCTAACCCGGCAAATCAGGGGGGCAACGGTAAACGCAAGGCGGACGATAGCTCAGAGTTTGTGGCTAACACCAATGCACATGGCAATAATCAACATCGTAAGGGGAGGCCGCCTCCTCGGGCCGGCGGATCAGGTCCTACTCTTGAACAATTGCTAAATGAGCCGTGTCCAAAGCATGGCTCGCGGGAGAAGCCAGCTACTCACCTTTGGAAAGATTGTACAATTATGAGGGCTTTTAAAAATTCCAACTCATTTGACGACAATCATGGGCCGGGCAGCGGCTCAGGCGGCGGCGGTTTCCATGGCCCGGGTTATGGAGGTGGCGGTTCTAATTCCAACTTCCAGGGCCCCCAAGGTAATTAGGGCAGTTTTAACCAAGGTGATTAGGGTGGATACAATCAGCAATCCGGCCAGGGAGGTCAGTAGCAACAACAATCCGGATATCAGAGTAATCCAAAGCAGCTGAATAGTGGGCAGTATCATGTGTTCACCACCAGTTTGTGCAAATGGGACCAGAAGCTTCATAAGAGGGCTGTGAACGCTGTTGAGCCGGCTGTTCCTCATTACTTGAGATGGTCTGAGCATCCCATAATGTGGAGTCGAGCGGATCGCCCGCCCCGGGTTGATAATCCGGGTCACTTAGCTTTGGTGGTGGCACCTAAAGTTGGTGGATACAAGTTCACTAAGGTACTCATGGATGGAGGTAGCAGCATTAACATCCTTTATTATGAGACCTTCTGTCGCATGGGGTTAACTGATAAAAATCTTAAGACATCCAATACTGTTTTCCATGGAGTGGTGCCTGGTAAGTCGGTGTACCCTATGGGCAAGATGGAGCTGGAGGTGGCCTTTGGAGATGAGCATGATTCCAGGGCTGAGAAGTTGACTTTTGAAGTGGTCAAGATTAGGAGCCCATACCACGCTCTGTTTGGGCGGCCAGCTTATGCCAAATTCATGGCACGACCATGTTATGTTTATTTACAGCTCAAAATGCCGGGTTGCAAGGGGACTATCGCAGTACATGGAAGTCGGAAGATAGATTTGGAGTGCGAAGAAGGAGACGCCGCTTATGCTGAGTCGGTCTGTGCAGCAGAGGAATTGAAATTCTACAAGGATAATGTTGACCCGGCTGACATGACATCTTTGAAAAAGCCAACTACAGAGCACGATCCAGTTCTGAAGTTTAAGTCGGCTGATGACACCAAGATGGTTGATTTCGTTCCTGGCGACTCATCCAAGTAGTTCAGTATCAGTGCTAACTTGGATCCAAAATAGGAAAGCGCGCTCATCGAGTTCATCCGTGAGAACAGGGACATCTTTGCATGGAAACCTTTTGACATGCCGGGTGTACCGAGGGAACTCGCTGAGCACACTCTCAATATTGATCCAAAATTTAAGCCGGTTAAGCAATTCCTTCGTCGCTTCAATGAGGAGAGACGTAAGGCCATTGGTGAAGAAGTGGCCTGGCCCTTGGCGGTTGGGTTCATTGTTGAGGTTTTTCATCCAGAGTGGTTGGCTAACCCAGTGCTAGTTCTTAATAAGAATGGCACTTGGCACATGTGTGTGGATTACACGGACTTAAACAAGGCTTGTCCGGCTGATCCTTTTGCTCTCCCTTGTATTGATCAAATCATTGATGCTACGGCGGGTTGTGAGCGTTTGAGTTTTTTGGATGCTTATTCTGGTTATCATTAGATCAAGATGGCAGTTAAGGACCAGGAGAAGACGGCTTTCATTACTCCCTTTGGAGCCTTCTGCTATGTATCTATGCCTTTTGGGCTCAAGAGTGCCCAGGAAACTTATCAGCGATGTGTGCAGAATTGTCTTCACAGTCAGATTGGGCGCAATGTTCATGCTTATGTGGACGATATTGTGGTGAAGTCCAGGGAGAAGGAAACTTTGATAGATGATTTGAAGGAAACCTTTGATAATCTCTGGGTCTACAAGATGATGCTTAACCCGACCAAGTGTGTTTTTGGTGTGCCAACGGGTAAGCTTTTGGGTTTTCTGGTTTCTAACAGAGGCATTGAGGCTAACCCGGAGAAGATCAAGGCCATCATCTCCCTGGCAAAGCCGGCATGTATCAATGATGTTCAATGTCTGGCGAGTCGTATTGCTGCGTTAAGCCGGTTCATAAGCCGGTTGGCCGAGAAAGCCATACCGCTGTATCAGATGATGAAGAAAATAGATGACTTCGTCTGGAGTGATGCTACTAACAACGCATTTGAAGACTTGAAGAGGCAGCTCGCTGAGCCACCGGTCCTTGCTTCTCCCATTGACAAGGAGCCATTATTGTTATATGTGGCTGCTAAATCCCGTGTCATCAGTGTGGCCATTGTGGTGGAACAGAAGGAGGCCGGCAAGGAGTATCCGGTTCAATGGACGGTTTACTATATCAGTGAAGTGCTCATTGAGTCCAAGCAGAGATATCCACATTGGCAGAAGCTCGTTTATGGGGTGTTCATGGCCAACCGGAAGCTTAAGCAATATTTTCTGGGTCATCCCATCACTGTGGTTAGTTCTACTCCTTTGGGGGATATTATTCAAAACAGAGAAGCCACAGGACGAGTCGCCAAGTGGGCCACTGAACTTGGGCCTCATGGTTTAAATATATGCCTCGCACTGCCATCAAGTCTCAAGCGCTGGTGGATTTTATCAACGACTGGACAGAATTGCAGATGCCTGAAGAGAAGCCAGATAACACATATTGGACTATTCACTTTGATGGGTCCAAGCAATTGGAGGGCTCGGGGGCTGGAGTTGTCTTAGCTTCCCCTCGAGGTGACAAGTTTTGTTATGTTCTAAGGTTGATGTTCCCTTGTACTAAGAATGCAGCTGAGTATGAAGCCTTGCTCCATGGTCTTTGGATGGCTAAAGAGATGAATTTAAGCCGTGTGAGATGTTTTGGCAACTCAGATTTTGTTGGTCAACAAGTATCAGGCAAGTGGTATTCTAAGGACCCAATCATGGCGACTTATCACCGTGAAGTTGGCGCTATTGCTGGTCACTTCAAGGGTTATCAGGTGGAACACATCGATCGCAGGAAAAATGAGGCGAATGATGCCTTAAGCCGGTTGGGATCTCATCGTAAGCCGGTGCCACCTAACACTTTCTTGGATATTCCGCATAACCCTTCTGTCATATTGTCTACAGAGGAAGATCTGGCTGTTCCTAACCCGAAGGCATAATTGGTGACGGCTCTTCATACTATCCCAGATTGGACTGTACCCTATTTGGCTTATATGACCCGGGGCGAGTTACCTGAGGATGAAACTTTGGCCAGGCAGATAACCCGGCGGTCTAAGTCAATGACAATTGCCAACAGCGAGTTACACCACCGCAGTGTCACGGGAGTGTTTCAGAGTTGCGTCTCTCCTGAGGAAGGTCGTGAGATTCTTCATGAGATCCATGAGGGTGACTATGGCCATCATGCCGGTTCAAAATCCCTTGTGGCCAAGGCTTTTCATCATGGGTTTTATTGGCTGATGGCTCATGCTGTTGTGGAGGATTTGGTCAGTAAATGTGACGGTTGTCAAAAATTCTCACGGCGAGCTCATGTGCTGGCTCAAGAATTGAGGATGGTTCCAATCACTTGGCCGTTTGCAGTCTGGGGGCTCGATGTGGTTGGGCCTTTCAAAAGGTCCAAGGATAAAAAACCCACCTTTGGTGGCGGTTAACAAATTTACAAAATGGGTCTAGGCAGAGCCGGTCAGTAAGTGTGATGCGGCAACGGCGGTTCAATTCATCAAAAAGGTGATTTTTCGCTTTGGCTTTCCACACAACATTATAACTGATAATGGCACTAATCTGTCCAAAGGAGCTATGGAAGAATTTTTTCAACGTGAGCATATCCGACTTGACATCTCATCAGTAGCTCACCCCCAAACCAATGGTCAAGCTGAACGAGCCAATCAAGAAATTTTGAGAGGCATCAAGCCCCAACTTATGGTTCCTTTACAGCGGACACCGGGTTGTTGGGTGGGGGAGTTACCTTCAGTGCTATGGAGTATCAATACTACCCCCAACAGGTCTACGAGTTGCACGCCTTTCTTCATGGTTTATGGAGCAGAGGCGGTTCTTCCTAGTGACATCCGTCATGACTCGCCCCGTGTGGCGGCTTACGTTGAAGCTGATAATGAACAAGCACGTTAGGATGCACTTGACCTGTTGGATGAGAAAGCGCGACCTTGCGGCAGCCCGCTCGGTGATTTACCAACAAGATCTGCACCGTTACCACAACCGCCGGGTTAAGTCCAGAACTTTTCAAGAAGGTGATTTGGTGCTCCAGCTCATCCAGGATCAAACTGATGCGCACAAGTTATCCCCGCCTTGGGAAGGGCCCTGTGTGGACAGCAAGAACTTGAAAAATGGGTCATACTACCTTATCGATATTCGAGAGCACAAAGACTCACGTAAGTCGGAGGAGGAGACCTGCCGGCCGTGGAATATTGCTCATCTTCGGCCTTACTACACTTGAGCCGCTGGCTCTCATGATGTACATATTTTTTACGATGTATATATTATGATGAATATAATAAAGCAGGGCCTCTGTCATTTTCATCTTCACTAATGATTCTTCTTCATCCTAATTTAATGACTATTGGGGGCTGATCGTATTCGAATCTAGCTTAACCCCTTTGGCACGGCTTCCTGATCGTATTCGAATCATAGCCGTTCAAACAATTTGATCATTTGGGGGCTGGATCATATTCGAATCATAGCTTAACCCCTTTTTATCCGGCTTATTGATCGTATTCGAATCAGAGTCGTGAAAAACTTCAAGGTAATTTGGGGGCTTCCTGTTCAAACATAGGTGTATTCACTAAAGAGAACATAGCTGTCGGTACCCTCTTGATCGGTGCAATGCCAACACTTCAAGGTCATTTGGGGGTTTCCTGTTCAAACATAGGTGTATTCACCCAAGAGAACATAGCTATCGGTACCCTCTTGATCGGCGCAATGCCAACATTTCAAGGTCACCGGGGGCTTCTTGATCGTATTCAAATCATAGCTGTCGGTACCCCTTTGATCGGCTCAATGCCAAAAACCATTTAGGGCTTCCTGATCGTATTTGAATCATAGCTATTAACCCTTATGGTCTGGCTTCCTGCTCGTATTCGAAGCATAGCCTCGCTTTTTGACATTTGACTTGCTTTTTTGAAGATTTTTTCCGGTTCTTCTTGATACTATCTTATCTTTGGTTAAAGTGGTTTCGGCCATATAGCTTTCAATCTTACATCTCATATTTGAAGCTCACCCGTGGTTTATATTACCCGGCTTAATAAGAGGCGACAAGTTGCCCATACATAATGATATCCAGCACTTGGAAATATTGGCTTGTAAAGCTTTGGGTATTCAGCCTTACTGCATAGGTGTTATAAACCGGCAACACAGTTCAATATCACAGGTATGATATTGTCATTGTTATATTTAAACGCTGGTTTAACTAGCCCTATCTATAACTGTGTTAAAACATCAGTAGTTATATGCGAGGTATCATGACCCGCCCTGCGGTAAACCGCCAAGGGATCTTGTGATCTATTTCTGTGTGCAAGATAAGTCAAGGATTCTCATCTTCACAAGTCAAACAAAATGATAAGTGTAAAGAGGATAAATATAAGGTGGCCCATTAATAGTGTCGAGCACCAAAACATGTACGATGGCACGACAGAGCAAAGTCATTGCTACCCTATTACATGACTCGCCGAGTCCAATGATCAACCGTTTTTTAAGGTCACAAGTATGAATCGCCCCGTGGATCAATCTTCTTGATCTTGTTGGCCTGATGCTTCCGGATCATCCCTCTTCGATTCTTCGTCCTGTTCTCCATCCTGGAAGGTTGGTGATGACCAGTCAATGCCATTCAAAGCTCGAAATTCAGCCTCATCATCAATAAGCTCTTCCGGGTTAACTTCAGGAGCGAAAGTGTGCTTACGAATTGGGGGTATCAGATCTTGCACTTTATAGGACGGTGTTGGCATTCTTTGATTCTCCAAATCATAAGCCGGCTGATATTTGGACAGATCGGTTTCATTGCCAATCAGGCTAGCCAGGGGACGGATGTCCTTCACATAGGCATCAAAGTCCATCTTGTTAAACGGGGTACCGTCTTCTTTTAAGCTTGGGTAGAAAGCTTCCTCAGCACGTCAACTAAAAGTGTTGGTGCTTGGTTCGATGGAGAAATTGTGGCCAGTGCATGTTGCGCCTGAGTATAAAGCTGTTCCACCAACGTGTAAACCACCTTCAGCTTCACAAGCATGTCTTGGTTGAGATTGGTGCTCTTGGGGCCTGCATAATAATGATGGATGCGTTATAGGCAGTTCATATGATCAAGAAGGATATTCAATATTTAACAGTCGTAAGGCGATTTACCAAAGATAGCTGAGACCATCTGAGACACATGGCGTTTTAAGCCGGACAATTCGGTTGTCACCTCTTCAAGAGCCGCCTCTGCTTTTTCAGCTCGTTGAGTCAAAGCAATCTTTTCTTCAGCCCAGGCGTTTTTCTCAGTTTCAAAACCGACCTTCAATTTTTCTGAATTAGACACACTGAATTCAAACTTTGAATTCGTCTTCTGGGTCTCAGCCTCTTCCACCTCTAGACGAGTCTTTAAATCAGCCAGCTCTGATTGAAGTTGAGCAGTGGTGGTCTGTTCATACACCGGATCAAAATCATAAATCAATATCAGGTTAAATATTAAGTCCCAAGCCTTTTGCAAGCAACAATACTTGGCACTTGGGGGCTAATGTCTGCTGAAAGCTTATTTATGTGGCGGCTTATGTGAATAAGTCCCAAGCACTTTGTAAGCAAGAGTACTTGGCACTTGGGGACTAATGCATATTGCTGTTGAAAACTACACAAGTAAGTATTGTCTTCTACACAACAATATAAAGACCGGTTCATTCATGCTGATTAAAGCGGCCCTTGGGGACTACGGATTAAGTCGCATGTTTAAAGGATTCTACCAAATGATATTACTTATGCTCATAGTTCATCTAAGTCTACATTGTATTCATCATACATAGTAGACTTGGGGGCTGACATAGTAGGCATAACTCAATAAAGGAAGAATTCATACCTCAAATATCTGGTGCATTTGTTCACCATTTCAACTTCAAGATCACGGTTGCTGTGCACTTGGCTAAGATAACCAGAAAAAACTTCACCAATGCTCAATTGGGAGTAGTCAGCAACATCAAATCTGACTTTACGTCGTTCAATGTGTTACTCCTTAGCAGAATGCTTGGCCAGCACAGTGGGCCTTCTCGGTTCTCTAAAGCCGGTGGCAGTGATCACCACGTCCTCATCATGAGCATCATCCGTCTTCGGTGGACTAGAGACTTCAGGATTTAAAGACTCATCAATGGCTCACTCCATAGGGGGGTCAGAAGTTGCTGGCGGGTCATCAAGAACTGGCTCAGATGATTGGGGGATGGAGATTTTAGGCGCTGTGGTCTTTTCCTCCGGCTCATTGACTCTCGGCTCTTCGGCCGGCTTGTTCCTCTTTGCCCTCTTACTAGGCTTTGCTTTTCCACTGCATGATTCAACAAGGGTGGTATAAGTATAAAGGATTATAATGAGTAAATGATAAGTAAATCGTCATTACCCAGGAGCGGTCTTGAAAGCCGGCATATTAGATTGGATTGAGTCGCCGGAAGAGGAATAAGAAGTTTCCTGATAATTTGAGTCAGAAGAATTGAGTGGCCGACGAGTGAGACCCGCTAAAGGGTAAAAAGAGTTTAAGTCGGGGGTGACCTCATTTCGACGCTTCCTTGGCGTGTTTGGTAAGTCGGAGGAGAGTTTCAGATCCTTGCTCATCCGAGTCTGTCGCCGGATCTCGTGCTGCTGTTGCTTCAAAATAAAGTGAGGATCCAGATGAGCTAAGGGGTGTGAAAATCTTACTTTCCGGGTTACTCTTTAGATTTTTTGTCTTGGCAAAGGCTCGGAGTCGGAGGAAATAATAGTTATGTCGGTGTACTAAAATAGGGGCTCTATTTTGTACCCCTTACTAAGTGCACGAGCAGTCGGAACCGCGCGGCCACGACCACACTAAGCAGGGAAAGGGAGAGGGCTGGAGCCACAGAAACAATCAGCACAGTGCCAAGACCAGAAAACCAAGAGGACAAGGTAATTCTCCCCAGCAAGAGTCTAGCCGGGGTAGGATCCATAGCCCGACATGAGTCTTGCCGGGGCAACTTGCCCAGCTCCACGCCAGCAGGACGCACCGACCTTGGGCCCAAGTTCCCCAACCTCATTGGGACCAGGGCTCGGGAGGCACTCCTGTGGTGGCACGCAGATCTTTGTGAAGACAAGAGGCATTGTAAGATAGAGGAGGAACAGAAGGCAATGAAACCGCGGCAAGATCCTTGCCAAAAGAAGCACACAAGGCCTCCGGCAACATCCTTGCCGGGGACGACTATGACACCGTGGCAAGACCCTTGCCGGGGCCCCGGCAAGGCCCTTGCCGAGGACATCCATGGCATCTATGCCAGGCCTATGTCGGGGGTTGGGTGCGACATATGCCAGTGGATGGCTTATCATGGTGGAAGCGAGTAGAACGTCGCCGGTGCCTGGAAGCGGGATGAGGCGTAGACACGAACGCCGGCGTACTTTACCCAGGTTCAGGGCTCTCCTAGGAGATAACACCCCTAGTCCTGCTCTGCGGGGTGTCCGCATAATCACTATGGCACAAGTGATACAATGGTGCTCCTTGAGCTATATGCTAGAGGTAGGAGAAGGTAAGGCTAGCTCTCTCCTGCTCTAGGCGTGTGGCTAGTTCTAAAGGAGTGGGAACCCTTTGCATGGGTGCACTGGGGGGTTTATATAGGCCTACGCCCCAGGGGTACAATGGTAATCTGGCCGGGTGCTGGGCCTGGCTGTGAGTGTCTCCGGCCTCCGGCTTCTCCGCCGACTACTGGGGCCCGCCGCCTGGTGGGACCCACCGACTGGTTTGGTACGGAGCCGACAGGCCGCTCCCGCCGCTGGCAGGTCTGGTTGGTGGCTGCTCACTATAGCCGTGCTGCTAATGACGCGGGCTTGGTCAGCTCAGCGTGGCTATAGTCCCGCCACCTGGCGGGAGATCACTGTAGCCTCACCTGGTCTCATCAGGTTAATGGTGCACTTGCTTCGAGGGAAGGGACGGCCGCCTGCCTGAGGCCGGCCTTCCCCTGGTTCGACTGGTTCGGCATACGCCATCTTCTGAGGTGTCACTGCCCAGTAGGGCCCGCCGCCTGCGGGCCGTACCGACATGTTGTCGTGGGGGATAGGGCTTTGCCTGTCCGGAATGACGTTAGGGTGGGAGTGGCAACAGTGCCACGTTGTGCAGAGATCTCCGCCGGTACGGGGCTCTGTGCCCATGCCCAGCCCAAGATTCGGGGGCGAGGGGATTCACTGTAGCCATGCCCCATCTCGTCCTCTTGATGGGGGTACAGACTCTGAGGGCTCCAGGTGGCCGCCTGCTCGACGCCGTCCTCTCTAGAGACCGGCTGACTAGAGCCGGCCGCTCTTGGCCCTGTCTGCTGGTGCTGGCCGTCCTCCGGTGGCCGGCCTTTGAGCCAGCCGGCCTCGGGAGGGCGGAGCCTCATCTTTGGACACTACGGGGTGAAGCCGGCCCGAAGTTTTGATATGTTCAGGGTCTCGGGTGAGGCTACCCGTGGCCCATTACTCCGACAATACCCCAAAGCCGGTGAGGTGTCGCGGTCGAGGGGCCGCGAAGTCTTAGTGGCTTCCCCCCTCACTGAGCTCTGGGAGAATGTTCGATCCGCCTTGCGGTTGGACGACTGCTGGAGCCGGCTTTGACTAGGCGGGATTGTTGGCCGCTTTTGAAATCCAAGGCGGGAAAACAGGTGGCGTGCCTGCTAAGCTTCCCAAGGGCGCCGCCTGTCATAGACATGCCACGCGGCACGCGTCAGCCCGACCAGCCTGCCACCCCATGCTCCCGATGGGACGTGACAGTGGGCCGGGCCCACCACTACCGGGCCTCGGGACGCAGGCAGATCCGCTGTGCCGAGGTAAGCGGTTGCGATCCCCACGAGCGTTTTAAGGTGCAGTAAGTTTGCATGGTAAACGGGGGGTCGTGGGGTCATGGGCGCAGTTAATCCCACGATCGCACGCCCCGCCCCCTCGGCTTCATAGCCCGAGGGCTATAAGTAGGGGGAGGGAGGAGTGCGGCGGAGCACGCGCCCCCCCTCCCACACTCTCTTCCTCCTCCTGCTCTCTCCGCCATTGCCGCTGCCGCCACTCCGTGCTAGCCGTGGTGCTGCCGCCATTCACTGCCGACGCACTCCTCCTCCCCTCGCGGCCCCGCCTGAGGCCATGTCGCGCGAGAAGGGCGGTGACTGGGACGGATCGACGCTGATCGAAGACCACATCTCCTTCCTCCGAGACACGCGTCGGATGCCCAACGCGGCGTTCGTCAAGGCGCGGGTGCTGCCGGCGGAGGAGATTTCGCCGGTGCCAAAGGGGAATGAGCGGGTCGTCTTCCGCTCGCACTTCCTCCGTGGCTTCGGCCTTCCGGTGAGCGGCTTCCTCTGCTCGTTCCTCGACTTCAACCATCTCCAACCGCATCATCTGACGCCCAACACTGTGATCCTGCTCTCCGCTTTCGTCATGGTGTGCGAGGGATACATCAGCATCCTCCCCACACTCGAGCCGTGGGGAGCATTATTCTACGGGAAGCTAGGCACCTCCGCTAAGGACACGACAACCGAGTGTGGTGGCTTCGTCGCCGTGCGCCGGCTGACAAAAAGGAATGCCTTTCCCGTCATCAAGCTGTCATAGTCGGTAAAGCTGTTGCAGCAGTCGTACTTCTATGTTGAGAATGTCGATCCGACTGTCGACTTCATCAACCTGCCGGCCTACGAGGCCGGCCCCTATCGGGCTTCGGCCCAACTAGGGCTACAAGCCGAAGCCGGTGTCGGCGGACATGATGGCTGCCATCGGATGACTCTGGTTGCTCCAAGAGTCGGAGGGCCTCGTGGCCTCCGACCTCCTCATCGCCTTCGTTGAGCATCGGATCCTCCTGCTCCAGGGCCGCCCTCATCCGATCTTCCGAATGAGCGGGCACCGCGACCCGAGCCGGTTGTGCACGAAGGAGATGTCGACTGCTGAGGTCGCGAGCATGGTGAACGAGATCTCCGACCTCAAGATGTCGGAGGGAGACTGGCGGTACGGGAAGCGGCCGTATTCCCGCGATGACCCGCCGCCTGCCGTAAGTCCCTTGATTTCTTCCTTCAGCTATGTCTTTCAGTCTTGTTCTTATCGTGATGCGACCCCCTTCCGGAGCGCAGATTTATATGTCCGAGGCGACGACCGCCATCATGGGGCTGGGTGGTGACTACCTGCCGGACAGGGCAGTGAGTGATGTGGATGGCCCCGATTTGGGGGCGGCTGCCCTGGCATACGACGCAGTAGGCATCAAAGACAGAGCAGGCGGCTTCGAGGAGGGTGGCGGTGTGGAGACCTCGCCTGACGATGACGATGACGAAGACGAGTCGCGCCCCGCCCGGAGCAGAGCCAACACCGGCGCCGGCCCCTCTACTGGGCCGCCTGCCCGTGGCAGCAAATGCAAGCGGAAGCAAGGCGCTGCCCTGTTTGGCAGCGCGCCGAAGAAGCCCAAGAACCCGGCTGCGGTGATCATACGGAAAGAAGCCGCAGTCAAGGTGGCCAAGTACCAGAGGCAGCCGAAGGTGCCGGTCATGGTGTCAGCGTAAGTATCCTTCTCATGCTTCCACCTCTTTGCCGATCCGGCCTAAAATCTTTTTTGTCTTGTCTTCCTATCTTAGGGCCCCACTCACCCTCGAGAAGTCGGGCGCCGTCTCAGTCATCAGGTCGGCGGAGACCTCCTCCACCAGCCGGCGAATCGACCCGGCCTCCGACCTCCGGGAGGCGAGGAAGCGGAATGCGCGGGAGGCGCGAGAGGAAGAGGCCAACCGTTTGGCGAAGGCGGAGGCGGACAAGGCCGCAGCGTCTGCGGCGAGGAAGCTCATGCAGGCGGAGGCCGAAGTCGCGGAGAAGGAGCGGCTCGCGGAGGCCGCACGCCGCCAGCAGCCGGTGCTTGTGACGCCTCTGAACACCGCGCCACCTCCGCGGGAGTTTGAGGCGACGACCGGGGGAGCCGGTGATGTGCAGCCGGTCATGGAGAGGGAGGGTGGCGACGTGGCCATGCCGGACGTCATCGTGCCGGCGCCGCCACCGACTAGCAGAACGCAGGACGAGCAGCCAGCCGGGCCGCCGGTGCCACCAGCTGAGGACGTGGTCGTGACGGACTTGACTCCTGAGGTCCGCACACCCGTACACCGCCGTCTTGAGAAGGCGGCCTCAGCACCGCGGCCGCTAGAGGCCGGTGCCGCGAGCTCGTCAGTCCTCGACACCGAGGCGACCAGCGCCGCACCTGCTGGCTGGATACACGGGGGCGGGACGGGCGCCCTGAACCAGGCGTCCCTCGATGTCCAAGCCAAGCTCCGGGCCGAAGCCGAAGCAGAAGCCCTCAAGCGCTGCAACGAGGCATTCCTGGATTCACGGGCCGCCATCCGCGTAAGTTTCCTACTTTTCTTTGATTTGAGCTTCTTGCGTCCTTCGTGGGAGTGCGCCAGCGCACCCACTGGGTGTAGTCCCCAAGTTTCAGGCCGGCTGCTGAGCAGGCGGTTCAGAACTTTAACTTGCAAGTGTCAAATGCTGACTTTGTCTGGTATCCCTTCTGCAGGACTACCACAATCTTCACGCGGTCACCTTCAACTCCAGGGTCCGGGAGCTGGAGACGCGGACCACCCATCTGTCTGAGAGCCGGAGTAAGCTTCAATTTCCTTTCTTCGCAGGGGCGCGCTAGCGCACCCGCGGGCTGTAGTCCCCGAGGTTCGGGCCGACTTATGAGCAGTCGGGCCGAATCTTCCCCGTGACTTTATCTTTGCTAGCTACTTCTTCTTTGCGGGGGCGCGATGGCGCACCCGCAGGCTGTAGTCCCCTAGATTCGGGCCGACTACTGAGCAATCGGGCCGGATCTCCCCGGCAACTGCATCCCTCTTTGTTATTTGACTGATGTTCTTTCTTGTTTCCTTTTACAGAGGCCAACGCCGCCTTGCAGCAGCAGCTGGGCGAAGCCAACACCGCCCTGCGCGGCAAGGAGGCGGAGTGCAGCAAGCTGGCCGAAGAGCGAGACCGGCTGGTCACTCAGCTCGCCGAGGAGGTGGAGGCCCTCAAGACTTCCCAGCGGGAGGCGAAGGCGAAGGAGACCGACCTCCTCGCCGAGTTTGAGGTTGAGCGCTCCGCCTGGGCCGACAAGGAAGCTCAGATGACGGTCTGCTTCAGCAGCATCGAAGACTTGGTCGATGGTGAGCTTTATTTTCTTTGTTTCTTGTTTTGAGCTGTCGGCCCTTATCTAGGCCGACTGCTTGTTTCTGACTTTGGCTTTTCTTGCCTTCTGTCCAAGCAGACTTCTTCCCGGGCCACTCCGTCGCTGTGAACAATGGTTATCGAGGCCCAGCGCGAGGCGCGGAGGGCGGAAGGCACGCAGATTGCCGCTGACGCCCCTCGGACCCTCAACGAGCAGATCCTCAGCATCCAGGCCCATCTTTGGCCCGCCCATCAAATGCTGCGCCATCTTCAGCGCGTCGGGGCCTAGGCGATTTCCGCCCTCTGGCCAGGCTTGCCAGCTCCGCGCACCCCAAGTCGGACTACCGACTGGCTGGAGGTGGCGGTCGGCCGCCTGGAAGCCTCGAAGGGCTCTGCAGCCCGGGCAGGGGCGCGCCGGGCCCTGAAGTTTGTCAAGGTGTGGTATCCTGGGCTAGATCTAGCCCAGTTAGCCATGTTCCGGCTGGAGACGCAAGAGGAGCTGGTGGCGGTGGAAGCCAATGTTATCAACAGGGCAGCGGCGATCGCCGACTTCACTGACACCAGCGTCTTCGTCCCAGAGGTGGTCGAGGAAGGCGCCGAAGCGCCGCAGGAGTGGCTCGGGCTGAACCCGGAGGACAGCGAGGATTCGGTTGAAGTCATTGACTCCAATGATGAAGGGGAGGAGGGGGAGGAGGAGGAGGAGGAGGAGGAGGAGGAGGAGGAGGAAGAGAGCAAAGACGACATGCCGGAGGTTGGGGCGGATGGTCAGCCCCAACCTGAGCAGGCCTCAAGCAACGATCCGCGCTCCAAAGCGCCGACTGCTGCTGGAGGCGGCCAGGCGGGGATCAACCAGCCGCCCGTTCCTCCGACGGGCGCCACCGACTCTGCCGTCCAACCCTCCACCGTCCCGACTGGTGCTGCCGACTCCACCGCCCAGCTGGAGCCGCCTGCCGCACCAGGTGGCACGACCGACTCCATCGTTCAGCCGGAGCCCTCTGCTGCGCCAACCGGCACTGCCGGCCCCAACATCCAGCCGAAGCCCTCTGCTGCACCAACCGGCACCGCCAACCCCAACGCCCAGCCGGAGTCTTCTGCCGCTCCTTAGGATATTTTATCTTTTCCTGCTTGCTAGTCTGGACAACTCGGTTAAATTTTCGCAATTCCACCCGTGGGGTGTATATCAAACTTTGTTGAATACCGACCGATAGGCCTTGATCTATGTAAATATCTTATAGCAATTTATGCTTTGCTTTGCCGACTTCTATCTTTTCTTGCTTTATACTCCTTGCTTTTTTCCTTTGCCACCCTCCCTTAGCTATCCCCTTGCCAGCCAAGCAGCCGCTCCGCGGACTGCGGCTGGTTTGAGTACTTAGCTTTTGCGGAGGGCAAGTACTTAGCAGTTTGGAGATTTGGCAAGTGAAGCAGAAGCCGGCCGGCCGGCTGATCGGCAGCCGGCCGAACAAGTGCGGTGCCGGCCTCAACTATATGCGTTTTTCCTTAGCCATTTTTCATGTGGGCACTGTTTTGCAATCCCTGCCCGCCATTCAGTCGTTCAGCGAGCTGCGGCTTCTGATAGAGGAAGTTTTAGGTGCCAACACAATACTTGTCCGGCTGCAGGAGGCTGCATATAGTAGAAGGCGTTAAAATCTCCGGGCCGACTGGTCGAACCCGGTGCCAGGTGAAAATAATAAAATAATACACACTCATAGGCATAACACTAATTATGTAGATAAAAGGAGGGTAGTCGTCGAGTTCTTCTCGGGGAACCCGGAATTTTCGTACATAATACAAAAGGTAGCATGATACATACTGCTTTCAACTGTAATATCTTCGGAGGAGGTTTGCATTCCACGGCCTCTGTGTCTCCTTGCGTGAATCATCTCTCTTGCGTGCTCTGGGCTTCTGAGCGTCGATCAGATAGTAGGAATCGTTGCCCAGCACCTTGCTGATGATGAAAGGTCCTTCCCAAGGTGCCGAGAGCTTGTGCTGGCCGGCTGTTCGCTGGATCAGCCAGAGCACAAGGTCTCCCTCTTGGAAGGATCTTGGCTTCACCTTGCGGTTGTAGTATCGGCAGAGACTCTGCTGGTAGATGGCGGACCGGCTGAGTGCCAGCAGCCGGCCCTCCTCCAGCAAGTCGACACCGTCTTCTCGTGCCTCCTTGGCATCCGCCTCGGTGTACATGGTGACTCTTGGGGAGTCGAACTCTATGTCCATCGGGATGAGGGCTTCAGCACCATAGACGAGGAAGAAGGGCGTGAAGCCGGTCGACTTGTTCGGAGTTGTGCGCAGACTCCAGAGGACGGCCGATAGCTTGTCAAGCAAGCAGCCGGCCGAACGCTCTAGAGGCTCGACTAGTCGGGGCTTGATGCCGGATAGAATGAGGCCATTTGCTCGCTCAACTTGGCCGTTTGACTGCGGATGGGCAACAGACGCTAAGTCCAGTCGGATGCCCTGCGTCGCGCAGAAATGAGCCAAGGCTCCTATGGCGAAGTTTGTGTCGTTGTCGGTGATGATGCTATGTGGTATGCCGTACCGAGTGGTGATGTCGGCGATGAAAGTCACGACAATCGGCCCGTTCAGCTTCTTTATTGGCTTTGCTTCTATCCAGTTGGTGAACTTGTCCACAGCGATGTAGCGACCCGACCCGAATGGACCGAATCTCTGTGCTTAAGTGTCATCCCTTGATCGGTATGCTGACACACACAGTACTCGAGGATTTATAACAGAGGTAAATCACATGTATAAAGTAACGTAAATACTATTACCTCAATCCAAATAGCGGAAGTAACAAGGTTGTGGATTCCCATCAACACCAACGGCAAAGTTGAGTGTAGAAACCGTAACCCTAACATAACACTTACTCGTCTTAAGAAATCCTGCAAAATGAGATGTTGCAGCCATGCAGGTCAGTACATTAAATGTACTGGAAAATTCACACCATAGAGCAATGATGAAT
Organism: Triticum dicoccoides; assembly: GCF_002162155.2. NCBI lineage: Eukaryota > Viridiplantae > Streptophyta > Magnoliopsida > Poales > Poaceae > Triticum > Triticum dicoccoides. The sequence continues at coordinate 515,901,467 of NC_041381.1, read as the reverse complement.
AAAGGCTATCACTACATGCATATTTGGCTGGTGGAGGCTTTATGGTTATAATGTTTTTGCGAAAAGCCAATTTTTCCCTACTTCAAAGGAATAAAATTTTATTTAATATCATGGTGGTTGTTAAACATTGAGAATGGTTGATAGCATTCTCAATCCCTATTTAGTAACATCATCATTAAAAACCCAACAATATTAATTATAGTAACATGATGAGATCAACATGATAATCCAAGTACTAGATACTCAAAACGTCCATAACCGGGGACATGGCTAATCATGATTAGTTTGTACACTCTGCAGAGGTTTGCGCACTTTTCCCCACAAGACTCGATCGCCTCCATTGGATTTCTCGCACTACATGGTGTTTGAGAAACGGATGACCGAGACACAGTCTTTCAGAAGCGCTAGCACCTTACGAAGGATAGACCGGTACACCTACTTTCCCCTACATCTGCTAGTCTACCCTGTAAGAGTTCGCACGACTTAATCAACTATGCTAGAGCCCATAATGGCTTGTGGCTGCACATGGAAGTTTCTAGCATGAATAATCTCATGATCCCTTTGAGCCTGGGTGGCGAACCATAGGATGATCACACAGTATATCCCCGGGATCTCCTAGGACAACACTGGTATATCCCCAGGTGTCCGGGCAAGTCCACTGGTATATCCCCAGGGTGCCCCTACCAATCCACCCAGATGTGTATTAAAGTTGCCACCTTAAGTTGAACCATTAAGTAAACAATCTCACATCTGTCATGGAATACACTCAAACCCAATCCACGTCTACGAGCATAGCATGGCAATATAAGCATAATGTAGAAGTAACTCCCTAGGTTTAAATGGAGGACAATAGGTACTACCTCAACTACTTCCCAATACCCACATGTTATCAAACCTACTCATGCAATGTTTGGGGGTGAAACTAATGCATAAAAACTGGGTATGAAAGGAATATGATCAAAGTATCTTGCCTATACTGATGATGAAGATGATTCACACTCAATTCCTGATAGTTCTATTCGTCTCACTCCGTTCAATCTATCATAAGCAAGCAATAGTAACCACACATAAGCAATCACTCAGAAGAATAAAAAAGAACGAAGAAAAACGATTCAGAAAACATCAAAACCAAGCAAATAACTCTTGCAACATAAAACACTTTCTAACAGTACCAAAATTATATTAATTTGGCCTTATCAGAAAGTTTAGGTCAAGAGCTTCAATTTGCAAAAAGAATCAACTCAAACGGAGTTACGAAACTCAAGTTACAGATGAAGCAAGATTGAATACTAATCTGAACTAAACTCAAATTTTAAATTGTCAAAAACATGTTTAAGTTGTTTATCTGGAAAGAGGGGATCATAACAAAGAAGTGGGCATTGGTTTCGTTGGATTCCGACTGACGAGTAAAAAGTAGTGAGGGTTTGAAGATTAGGGGCTAATCTGTAAATAAAATCATCACAGATAGGTCCCTGGCCAAAATAAACAGAAAAAAAAAAGACTAAATAGTGAACGTTCGCTGCCGAATGCTAACTAATGAAAAACCGTTCGCTAAAAAGATCTAAACGGAAAACGTTCATTATCTAACAAAACCTAAAAAAAATATAAAACCGATTTGGAAGAAAAACCGATCTAAACTCGGAAAACCGGGCGGGTTTACGGGTTATACCGGCTCGGCGGTTTAGGCGTAGAAAACTGCCGGCGAAATGGGACGGCGAACGGCGGACGGTGGGCGGCTCCGGCGAACTCGGGGACGACGGCTCCGGGCATCGCGGGAGGCGGCGAAGAGCATGGGGCGGGGCGGCGTGGAGCGGCGGTTGCGGTGGTGGTGGTGGTGGTGGCGGCTCCGGCTGACGCATGCGGCGGCAGCGGCAAGTGCGGCGGCGGCGGTGAGATCCAGCGGCGGCGGCGCGTTGCGAGGAGAGGCGAGGCGAGGAGAGAGAGAGAGAGGGGCCCGAGGCCTCGGGATTTATAGGGGAGGGGAGGAGGTGGCGTGGAGGAGGGGGCAAGGTGGTGGGGCGGCGCCGGACTCCAGGAGGAGTCCCGGTCGGGGACGACGGGCGAGGCGGCGCGGTGCTGAGCCTTGGCCTGGCTGGAGCTGGGCCGGCCCAGTTCGGCGGAAGAAAGTTTTTTTTTTCTTTTTTTTTACAAACACACAGACAAAAAAAAATAGAAAACCAGAAATACTAAAAATGTTATATAGGCATATTATATATCAAAATTTTCAGAAAAAGATTTTCTACAGCATGAACATTTTTTTACAGTCAAATAAAATCCACACAAATTCAGATAAGTCAAACACTGCTGCTGCTCTAATAAAATCCAACGAAAATCATTTTAAAAAAATACCAAAATGAATTCAAATTTATTTCTCTCCAATTTTCTATTGTAGGGAATCATGTTACCCTATTTTCTGTATATTTTATTTTTGGAGAAAAATAATTTGAATAAAACTCAAATAACTCCAAATTGAAAATAAATTCAAAAAAACTTTGAATTTAATTCTTTGAAACTCCCAACTCATATTTCATATGTTTTGAAGAAGTCATTTTATCTTCGCTCGTGAAAATCATGAAGTTGCATAAAGTTCCTGGGTTGGAAACATTTTCCAAATGAAATTCAATTATTTTCAGCACCCCTTGTCATTTAAATAAATGGAAGAAGTCATGTCATCTTCTCTCCAGGGTTTTGTGGTGAAAATAATTTGAATTCATGAAGATCAAAATGCAAAATGAAAGTTTGGGAAAGTCCTTTTATTCCCTCTCATTTAACTTTCAAAAGTTTCGAATTCACTCACTTTCAGTCAATCAATCACACAACAATCAAACTAACAATCAAATCTATCTATTTAATATAACATTCCAAAATTTAGAATTTTGGGATGTTACAAACCTACCACCCTTAAAATGAATCTCGTCCTCGAGATTCGGAGAGGCTAGCAAGAAATAGGTTAGGGTAGGGGGGTCTTCTCAAAATCCATCCATCGTCTCCACTGGTCTGGGGTGCTACCACCCTGAGCAACATGGTTACGGTTCCATCAAAACTCATATACTCCATCCTTATTCTCGACAGTGTCGGTCTTCTCAAATTCTCAACAAAATTCCTTCTCTGGGCTCTTCCAGTAGTGGCATAACCCTTTTCTCAATTCTTGTATCCATTTCAACTGGTAAGGTTATGTGACGCCCCCGATTTAATCGTACACTAATCATGCACGCAAATGTGTACGATCAAGATCAGGGACTCACGGGAAGATATCACAACACAACTCTACAAATAAAATAAGTCATACAAGCATCATAATACAAGCCAGGGGCCTCGAGGGCTCGAATACAAGTGCTCGATCATAGACGAGTCAGCGGAAGCAACAATATCTGAGTACAGACATAAGTTAAACAAGTTGCCATAAGATGGCTAGCACAAACTGGGATACAGATCGAAAGAGGCGCAGGCCTCCTGCCTGGGATCCTCCTAAACTACTCCAGGTCGTCGTCAGCGGCCTGCACGTAGTAGTAGGCACCTCCAGTGTAGTAGGAATCATCGTCGACGGTGGCGTCTGGCTCCAGGGCTCCAGCATCTGGTTGCGACAACCAGGTAGAAGGGAAAGGGGAAAAGAGGGAGAAAAGCAACCGTGAGTACTCATCCAAAGTACTCGCAAGCAAGCAGCTACACTACATATGCATGGGTATATGTGTAAAGGGCCATATCGGTGGACTGAACTGCAGAATGCCAGAATAAGAGGGGGATAGCTAATCCTGTCGAAGACTACGCTTCTGGCAGCCTCCGTCTTGCAGCATGTAGAAGAGAGTAGATTGAAGTCCCCCAAGTAGCATCTCCAAGTAGCATCTCCAGTAGCATCGCAGTAGCATAATCCTACCCGGCGATCCTCCCCTCGTCGCCCTGTGGAAAAGCGATCACCGGGTTATCTGTGGAACTTGGAAGGGTGTGTTTTATTAAGTATCCGGTTCTAGTTGTCATAAGGTCAAGGTACAACTCCAAGTCGTCCTGTTACCGAAGATCACGGCTATTCGAATAGATTAACTTCCCTGCAGGGGTGCACCACATTCCCCAACACGCTCGATCCCATTTGGCCGGACACACTTTCCTGGGTCATGCCCGGCCTCGGAAGATCAACACGTCGCAGCCCCACCTAGGCACAATAGAGAGGTCAGCACGCCGGTCTAAATCCTATGCGCGCAGGGGTCTGGGCCCATCGCCCATTGCACACCTTCACGTTGCGTACGCGGCCGGTGAGCAGACCTAGCAACCTCCATTACAAAGGAAGTTGCGTTAACGCAGTCCAACCCGGCGCGCGCCACTCAGTCGCTGACGTCAAGAAGGCTTCGGCTGATACCACGACGCCGGGATACCCATAACTACTCCCGCGTAGATGGTTAGTGCGTATAGGCCAGTAGCCAGACTCAGATCAAATACCAAGATCTCGTTAAGCGTGTTAAGTATCCGCGAACGCCAAACAGGGCCAGGCCCACCTGTCTCCTAGGTGGTCTCAACCTGCCCTGCCGCTCCGCCACAAAGTAACAGTCGGGGGCCGTCGGGAACCCAGGCCCACCTCTACCGGGATGGAGCCACCTGTCCTTTCAGCCCCCTCGTCAGAATCACTTGCGGGTACTCAATGAGCTGACCCGACTTTACTCACCATCTGTATAGTATGTATGTATGTATAGTATATACCCGTGATCACCTCCCAAGTGATCACGGCCCGATAGTATAGCAAGGCAGACTGACAAGAATGTAGGGCCAATGATGATAAACTAGCATCCTATACTAAGCATTTAGGATTGCAGGTAAGGTATCAACAGGTGTAGCAACCATGTCAGGCTATGCATCAGAATAGGATTAACGGAAAGTAGTAACATGCTACACTACTCTAATGCAAGCAGTATAGAGAAGAGTAGGCGATATCTGGTGATCAAAGGGGGGGCTTGCCTGGTTGCTCTGGCAAGAGAGAGGGGTCATCAACTCCGTAGTCGAACTGGTCAGCAGCAGCGTCGGTCTCGTAGTCTACCGGAGAGAAGAGGGGGAAGAAATAATGAATACAGAGCAAACAAAGCATCACAAAATATAACAAGGCAATACGCGATGTTCGGTGTGCCCTAACGCGGTAGTAGGTGATACCGGTGAAGGGGGGAAAACATCCGGGAAAGTATTCCCGGTGTTTTGTGTTTTCTAACAGATGAACCGGAGGGGAAAAGTTGCGGGTTTGATATGTTAGGGGTGTGTGGTGGACGAACGGGCTACGTATTCGGGTTCGTCTCGTCGTTCTGAGCAACTTTCATGTTGAAAATAATTTAATCCGAGTTACGGATTAAAAGATATGATTTTCTAAAGATTTTATTAATTTCTGGAATTTATTTAATTATTTAATTAATTCGGAAAATAGATTAATGACATCAGCATGATGTCATACTGACATCAGCAGTCAACAGAGTTGACTTGGTCAACCTGACATGTGGGTCCACGGGGGGACCCACCTGTCATCCTCTAATTAGGTTAATTAGGGTTTAGGTTAATCTAATTACAGTTTAATTAAACTTAACTAGTTAATTAAATTAATTAAACCGGATTAATTAACTTAATTAATCCATTAGTTAATTAATTAATTAATAATTAATTTTATTAATCATTTTTTATTTTTATTTATTAATTTTATTTTTAATTCTCCTTTTCTTTTTCTTTTCTCTTTTTTTTCCTTCTGGGCTAGGGCCCCTTTGTCAGTGGGCCAAAGGCCTATGCGGGCGTGCGGGCGCCCCCGGTGCGGTTCGGGCGCACCCGCGCGGGGCCGAGCCCGACCGGGAAGGCGAGGCAAGGCGAGGCCACCGGGGAGCAGCGGCGCACCAGAGGCCGGTGAGGTAGAGGGGAGGGCCGGCCGGCTATGGCGAGCGGCGGGGCCGGGCCGGCGAGTGCCCTGCGGGCACAAGGCTGGACGCGAGCGGGGGGGCTTCACGGCAGTCGCCGGATAGGGACGCCGACGGGAGGAGGGAAGGGCGGAGACGAGGCGCACCGGGACGCACGCGTGCCGTGGCCGCGGCGACGAGCGCCGGGC
>NC_041381.1:515887059-515894534 GCF_002162155.2 Triticum dicoccoides | reverse complement strand
TCTCCTCTGGATCCCGATCCACATCGGGCGAGAGGAGGGGGGGCGAGTGGGTGGCGTGGGGGCTAGGGTTCGGTTGCTCGAGTGGATAAGGGGAGTGGGGAGTGGGATCCGGCCGGCTGGGCCTTTTGGCCTGATGGCCTGCTGGCTAGCTGGGCCATTCGGCCCAGGGGGAGGGGGGTTCTTCCTTTTTATTTTTTTTCTGTTTTGTTCCTTTTCCTTTTATTTATTTTCTTTTATTGTTTTAATTCAACTTAGGGCACATAAGTATTTTATAAATTTGTGTTTTCTTTATTATAATTACCTATGTAATATTTGGCACTAACCGAACATTTTTGTTTCAATATTTGAAATCTTTTATTGTTTGCTTGATTTTGAATTTGAACGCGAATCGGTTTCGAACTATCGCGAGATTAGCAACTATAATCGAGGTGACGTGGCATCACTAGCAGAGGATCACTGTAGCTTAATTACCCGGGCGTCACAATTCTCCTCCACTACAAGAAATCTCGTCCCGAGATTTAAGAGGGGGTATAAGGGGGAAGGTCTGGTTACGAAATCCTAACGAATCTTCTCAGTCTTGGTTGCTCTTCTTGAAGAGGTCGATCCATTGCATTGATGTCTTCATTCCTATGCATCAATGCATCACGATGAAGTTGTCGTCCTTTGCTTCGGAGTCTTCATTGTACGTATGAAGGACAAGGGGTAACTGCGAAAAAACGGACCTCTGAAAGGTCGACTATCTGGTTGATAACCTCGGGGATGGTGGCGGAAAGTAACTCTCGAATGGAAACTTAAGACAATATCGAGAGTAGAGTAAGTAAGTACCATGAGATGTTTCGAGTGGGTAGGCAATCGTTCGATGCCTGAAACAAAGTGTGAAACGGGTCCAGAGCAACGGTAATAAGTATTGTGTCTGATACCAGAATTGATGATCTCTCGGGAGGTGGCTCGTGAATTATATATGAGGCCACGCATGAGGCATAGCTTTGGAAATCTAGGGTGGACAGGAGAGTCAGGTTTCGATCCTGTGGAACTGTGGGTTATGGGCCCACCATGTGGGTTAAAAGTAGCAAGGGTGCTGACATCTTGCACGGTCACGATAGTAAGGTATGTTAGAGGGTAGCTTGCCATTTATGTTGGCAACAGTGTCGGTACCAAGGGCGAGGGACAAAGAGAACCATTTTCCTGCTCGTTGAACGAGGCGGACCAATAGGCAAAGTTCTCGTCCATCGGTGGTTACCGGAATGCTATCAACAAAAGAAACAGGGTCTTACTGACACGGTTGTACAATGAGATGCTTACCTAAGCAGGGGGGTATCACTGCTCAGTTAAGTCAGATTACAAGAAAGGTTAAACAAAACAATAGAAAGGAAAATGTGTTTAAACACATATTTCAGGGGTATATCCTTCGCAAGGACAAGCAGAGCATGATAACCATGACAGGATAATAAGTAGAAAACCCGTTAGGGAAGGGGAGAGAAATTTCATGACATTACCCATACAATGATGTTTGGATAATTTGAGTAAGAAAATTTAGCATTGTGCTTCAAGTGTTCTTATTGATGATAGGGATACCACATACATGCTTCGTAATAGCATTGACATGGTCTTTAAGCAAAGTTCGGACTTTGGACACACAAGGCATCCATCATGAACAACTCATAGAATAAGTCATATGATTTCCTCATGAAAGAATGGTTAACATTGCAAAAAGAAATTATAGCAGTAGGTCCTCCGGCCAGGTGTGCTGGACATGCCATCACCTTACCAGGTCATAAAAGACCAATGTTATAACTCTTGGAAATGTCCCAGCCATCATATCTGACCGAGGTTCAGATCTGATTGGTGTCAGGATACCTCTGACTTAGGAGGCCAGAGAAGAAAAGGTGCAACACAAATGACGAGATGACATTGTAAGATTCTCGAGAAATTTACTACGGAAGCGAGTTCCGAAACAAAAGCTCATCATTAAATCAAGGAGAGGAAGAGGAGGTAGATGATGAACTCAGTGACAATTCACCGAGATTTTCAAAAGATGGATTTCCACAATTATGTGTACAAGGAGATATCAATTGTCAGATCAAATGATATAATGATGTATGTTCCAGAAAAACATACACAATTAAACATTGGTTGAAAGGTGCACCCGAAATATGGGTTGGGTTGCACGACCAATGTCAGAATGGTGATTCAATAGTCAATAGCCTAAGAATGAACTTTCGACCATTAACTTCAAAAAAAAATAGGGTTGCTAGAAGGAAGAATCCCAAACAACACCGTTCACTTGTTGGAATTAACACGGGGACCAAGATAGAATGGTGATGGCAAGAAGTATTATGTTATGAAGAATTATTAAGAGGTGGTGAAATTCTCACCACATTCTTGACAAAAAGAGATGGTAATACTACCGAGGTAAGGAAGATCGACTGCTGGTTAGCAGTGATTTCAAGGTTTACACCAAACACGAACAAGTTGTGTTGAACGGAAGGCAATAAAGTGGTCGATGAGAACAGGAATCATCGAGGGGCAAGGATGGTATTACCCATCATGAATTCAATTGAATTCCTAGAAGAGCTCATAAGGTTGATGATGATCACGACACAATTGTCGAGAGATTTCATGCAGATGTAGTCAATCAGCGACGACATCAAGTCAAAGGAATGATGAAGCAAGAGGTTATTGGAACCAAGGGTACGACACAAACTCGAAACCAAGCTTGTTGTTCAAGGCGAAATGATATGACGATGAGGATCGACGTAAGGTTAGTTCATCGTCGAAAATTGGTGCTCCGAGAATAAGGACCAGGTAGCACAGTTAGAATCGTCACGACAATGATATAGACAAACAGGCTAGGAATGGCGTGATCGGGTACAAACTCGTACTTATAGAAGCTTACTGAAGAGTTGTTGAACCGAAGAGCGGACTTGGTTCAGTTATCGGTGTCTTTGAGTGTTCAATAACTCAGAGCCCGCGAAAAATTGGAATCGGTGGGAAGGTAGCACTTGATGAAGAACTCATAAAAAGTTATGCAGTTCCATGATAATCTCGAGATACCAGGGGGGTAATACTCGACACAAGATCAAAGTAAAGGTTGGACTGGTGTATTGATCCATAGAAGACAATTGTTTTAACTTGTCAGAGAAATGAGATCAAAGAAGAACAATCATGGTCGGAACCACGGTTGCAAAAGGCCAGATCCTAGATATAAGATGAACTTATACCAAAGGAATAATTTATTTAAGAGAAGCTTTAATGATAAGATCTACATCGTGTCCATGGGCATGAACACAAGTTCAAGGTCGACTCCCACTTCTCCAATGCATAACCTTTCATTCACTTCTCACGTTCGATGAAGTTGCAGTGTTGAAATTTTATCTGGTGAAGCACCAGAAGAGTATGACTCGTGAAAACTTTCGGGTTCACACGGTTTAGAGAAGGCATATGTTCAACCCATAGGGGCTTCTTAGAAACATATACCACAAGTTTCAAGAGTAAATAACACAAGCCCGAAAGCAGAGCATGGTTGGCCAAGCAGAGGATACAACTTAACAAAGGCATTATGTATCAGGGGAAGAACTCACAAGGTGATCAAATGTGAAGGACACTGTCGGATAACAATCCAACAAAGGACTTGATGGTCCACAAAGGATCTGATACGAGTATCGGTACTCAACTAGAGGAAGAAGAATGCAAGGAAATCAGATTATAGAAACAACTGACTAACTCAATTGTCCAATGCAAAGGAATTATGATTTCCAAATCAAGGGATCAGAAGCAATGCTCTGATTAAGGATGGATAAGTTGAATAGCCTTAGGGTACAATCAACGACAATTGGATTGGTCGAGAACCAATTCCAGTTAAAAGAATGGAAGCTCAGCCGGAAAGGTAATTTATAAGGATCAATGATGATTGCGTGTATTCGCAGAATATTGAGTCAACAGACTCAAAATGATAATGACAAGGAATGTCATTAAGACTACGAGACTTATGGGATTAACCATAATGCAAGCAAGCAAGAATTTCAAGAGCCAAAGGCTCCAGAGGATTTTCGGAAGATCGAATATTATTTTGAAGACTTTTGTGAAACACATGAACAACTGGGGATAAGCGGATACTCGACAAGTGCGAGAATTATCCATAGGGGTATTCAGGTGACAAGGAATTGCAAGACAGTAGGCACAAGATATTCTCGGATCAATAGAGAGAATTTCGGGGTATCTTGTAATAACAAGATCAACTGGGAATAAAAGTAAGAACGTCAAGTGTATGTATTTATCCATAGGGATATTTCGATGGTAGGGAATTGCAAAGGCAACGGGCACAAGGTCTAAAAAGAGTTTCGGCGAGTAACTTCGAAATCTTCTGGTGCAGCCGGCGATCACCTGGGCTGAAGGGGCTCTCCGGGAGAAAGTATTTTCGAGAACCTAAAGTCAGATTTTAGTAAAAATCGTTTAACCCGAATAGAAGAGATGTCAGAGTCCCAGAGCATAGGTCGAGGAATAAAAGATCCTACTACCACCCAATGGCGACATGGGCCCGTAAGGCACACAGCCAAGTTAGTAAAAGTTTTGCAATGACTAGACTCAACTTCGGCCAAGGAGTTGTAAAGGGGGATTCCTACAGGCAGTCGGCTCTGATACCAACTTGTGACGCCCCCGATTTAATCGTACACTAATCATGCACGCAAATGTGTACGATCAAGATCAGGGACTCACGGGAAGATATCACAACACAACTCTACAAATAAAATAAGTCATACAAGCATCATAATACAAGCCAGGGGCCTCGAGGGCTCGAATACAAGTGCTCGATCATAGACGAGTCAGCGGAAGCAACAATATCTGAGTACAGACATAAGTTAAACAAGTTGCCATAAGATGGCTAGCACAAACTGGGATACAGATCGAAAGAGGCGCAGGCCTCCTGCCTGGGATCCTCCTAAACTACTCCAGGTCGTCGTCAGCGGCCTGCACGTAGTAGTAGGCACCTCCAGTGTAGTAGGAATCATCGTCGACGGTGGCGTCTGGCTCCAGGGCTCCAGCATCTGGTTGCGACAACCAGGTAGAAGGGAAAGGGGAAAAGAGGGAGAAAAGCAACCGTGAGTACTCATCCAAAGTACTCGCAAGCAAGGAGCTACACTACATATGCATGGGTATATGTGTAAAGGGCCATATCGGTGGACTGAACTGCAGAATGCCAGAATAAGAGGGGGATAGCTAATCCTGTCAAAGACTACGCTTCTGGCAGCCTCCGTCTTGCAGCATGTAGAAGAGAGTAGATTGAAGTCCCCCAAGTAGCATCTCCAAGTAGCATCTCCAGTAGCATCGCAGTAGCATAATCCTACCCGGCGATCCTCCCCTCGTCGCCCTGTGGAAAAGCGATCACCGGGTTGTCTGTGGAACTTGGAAGGGTGTGTTTTATTAAGTATCCGGTTCTAGTTGTCATAAGGTTAAGGTACAACTCCAAGTCGTCCTGTTACCGAAGATCACGGCTATTCGAATAGATTAACTTCCCTGCAGGGGTGCACCACATTCCCCAACACGCTCGATCCCATTTGGCCGGACACACTTTCCTGGGTCATGCCCGGCCTCGGAAGATCAACACGTCGCAGCCCCACCTAGGCACAATAGAGAGGTCAGCACGCCGGTCTAAATCCTATGCGCGCAGGGGTCTGGGCCCATCGCCCATTGCACACCTGCACGTTGCGTACGCGGCCGGTGAGCAGACCTAGCAACCTCCATTACAAAGGAAGTTGCGTTAACGCAGTCCAACCCGGCGCGCGCCACTCAGTCGCTGACGTCAAGAAGGCTTCGGCTGATACCACGACGCCGGGATACCCATAACTACTCCCGCGTAGATGGTTAGTGCGTATAGGCCAGTAGCCAGACTCAGATCAAATACCAAGATCTCGTTAAGCGTGTTAAGTATCCGCGAACGCCGAACAGGGCCAGGCCCACCTGTCTCCTAGGTGGTCTCAACCTGCCCTGCCGCTCCGCCACAAAGTAACAGTCGGGGGCCGTCGGGAACCCAGGCCCACCTCTACCGGGATGGAGCCACCTGTCCTTTCAGCCCCCTCGTCAGAATCACTTGCGGGTACTCAATGAGCTGACCCGACTTTAGTCACCATCTGTATAGTATGTATGTATGTATAGTATATACCCGTGATCACCTCCCAAGTGATCACGGCCCGATAGTATAGCAAGGCAGACTGACAAGAATGTAGGGCCAATGATGATAAACTAGCATCCTATACTAAGCATTTAGGATTGCAGGTAAGGTATCAACAGGTGTAGCAACCATGTCAGGCTATGCATCAGAATAGGATTAACGGAAAGCAGTAACATGCTACACTACTCTAATGCAAGCAGTATAGAGAAGAGTAGGCGATATCTGGTGATCAAAGGGGGGGCTTGCCTGGTTGCTCTGGCAAGAGAGAGGGGTCGTCAACTCCGTAGTCGAACTGGTCAGCAGCAGCGTCGGTCTCGTAGTCTACCGGAGAGAAGAGGGGGAAGAAATAATGAATACAGAGCAAACAAAGCATCACAAAATATAACAAGGCAATACGCGGTGTTCGGTGTGCCCTAACGCGGTAGTAGGTGATACCGGTGAAGGGGGAAAAACATCCGGGAAAGTATTCCCGGTGTTTCGTGTTTTCTAACAGATGAACCGGAGGGGAAAAGTTGCGGGTTTGACATGTTAGGGGTGTGTGGTGGACGAACGGGCTACGTATCCGGGTTCGTCTCGTCGTTCTGAGCAACTTTCATGTTGAAAATAATTTAATCCGAGTTACGGATTAAAAGATATGATTTTCTAAAGATTTTATTAATTTCTGGAATTTATTTAATTATTTAATTAATTCGGAAAATAGATTAATGACATCAGCAGTCAACAGAGTTGACTTGGTCAACCTGACATGTGGGTCCAGGGGGGGACCCACCTGTCATCCTCTAATTAGGTTAATTAGGGTTTAGGTTAATCTAATTACAGTTTAATTAAACTTAACTAGTTAATTAAATTAATTAAACCGGATTAATTAACTTAATTAATCCATTAGTTAATTAATTAATTAATAATTAATTTTATTAATCATTTTTTATTTTTATTTATTAATTTTATTTTTAATTCTCCTTTTCTTTTTCTTTTCTCTTTTTTTTCCTTCTGGGCTAGGGCCCCTTTGTCAGTGGGCCAAAGGCCTATGCGGGCGTGCGGGCGCCCCCGGTGCGGTTCGGGCGCACCCGCGCGGGGCCGAGCCCGACCGGGAAGGCGAGGCAAGGCGAGGCCACCGGGGAGCAGCGGCGCACCAGAGGCCGGTGAGGTAGAGGGGAGGGCCGGCCAGCTACGGCGAGCGGCGGGGCCGGGCCGGCGAGTGCCCTGTGGGCACAAGGCTGGACGCGAGCGGGGGGGCTTCACGGCAGTCGCCGGATAGGGACGCCGACGGGAGGAGGGAAGGGCGGAGACGAGGCGCACCGGGACG
>NC_041381.1:515855387-515886361 GCF_002162155.2 Triticum dicoccoides | reverse complement strand
GTGGGGGCTAGGGTTCGGTTGCTCGAGTGGATAAGGGGAGTGGGGAGTGGGATCCGGCCGGCTGGGCCTTTTGGCCTGATGGCCTGCTGGCTAGCTGGGCCATTCGGCCCGGGGGGAGGGCGGTTCTTCCTTTTTATTTTTTCTGTTTTGTTCCTTTTCCTTTTATTTATTTTCTTTTATTGTTTTAATTCAACTTAGGGCACATAAGTATTTTATAAATTTGTGTTTTCTTTATTATAATTACCTATGTAATATTTGGCACTAACCGAACATTTTTGTTTCAATATTTGAAATCTTTTATTGTTTGCTTAATTTTGAATTTGAACGCGAATCGGTTTTGAACTATCGCGAGATTAGCAACTATAATCGAGGTGACGTGGCATCACTAGCAGAGGATCACTGTAGCTTAATTACCCGGGCGTCACAGGTTATTTCGAGACTGAGTCTTCTTAGCTGACGGTTTTGGCGCCAATACTAAACAACTATCGATATCTCTTGATGGTCAACAATTTATGGTTTCTCCTGCAGGAAATGGGTCTGTGCTGAACCTCACCGTATATCCTACGATTGGCAACAGCTGCCGTGTACAAGGGAAAATTCTTATACCATTCTAAGGTTTAAACAAGGTTTTGATCGTCGTCTCTCTACTATAGGTAAGTCACTCAGATTTACCATCCCACATAGCAAAGCGAATAATAAGAGTAAGTCGGTATGGTGATCAATCCATCCCGCACCCAAATCATTACCTTGTACATGGTTTAGCGAATCTCACATTTCTAACACTCGGTCATCCTCACAAGCATTGCAGAATTTCTCTTGTCGACGAACCAAGTTCGGAAAATCCATTAATTCTGCAAGCCAAACAAACATCTATCGTTTCTTCACATCTCTCAGGTTTTGCGTAAACTCCTATAAGATCGTCTGTTGATAAAGGCATATCTTTTTCTAGGGTTTTTCCTTCAGCAAGAGTGTGCTTGCTTCTTGGCAGGTCCTGGGGCCTGTGGGTTATGGCCCATCTCATCACTTGTAAACCATGAACTTATCATTGGGGCAACTGATCATTATTCCAACATCCAGTTTGTTAGCATTCTTAAATCATCTCATTGTATTGTCTTGCTTCCTTCTATTTGTACCAAACTTAAGATGTGATTACCCAGACTCATCCTGGAGTTACAATTTCTCCATGTTACCAACCTTATATCTCCTTTATATCCCATAATACTTCATCCGTTCATATTCTTGGGGTATCCAACATATCGAGACAAAACTCCTTCTTATTTTGTCCGAAGTCAACTTCGTGGAATATCCTTATCTTTTCCAGGGGCCAAGGGTTCTCACGGTAACTACCACCGTTGAAATGCACAACTCATCCATAGACCATATTTCTCATATCCTCGAAAAATGGTCAAAATCTTTCTTCACAGAGTAACAACTCATAAGATCCAAATAAGCACCAACGATGATAACTTTATTGATTCTCCAATTACTACAATCTCCTGTATTTCCATTACTTGCCTCAACTCAACACCTCAATGTAAAAGAATTGTTCCCACTACTACTACTACATTTCTTTTGTTGCAAACTCAACTATTTCGCACAAGTCTCCTTCTCATTGGGACAATCTCTTGCAAAGTGCCCTACTTCATTACAGCAGAAACATATTACTTCTGACAAGTCTCGAGGTTTCCTTGTGATTATATAGCCTCCTTGGGTCCTCGGCTTCCTTTTTCGGCAACTGCTGGAGTAGTGCCCTGACTCCTTGCACCTGAAACAGGTGATATGGCTCAGGTCTTTCCTGGAATCCAATCTATTTCTCTTCCTGGACCTTTCTGTTCCAATCAGGGCTTCTATTTCCTGTGGGTCATACTCTACTTCTTCTGTCGGGAATTCTACTAGATCTCCATTCAGACAATTCTAGGAGATGTATCCTTCTTGTCCACATGAATAGCAAGACTTGGTGCAGGGTTTAATTGGGTTTTCTTCCGGTGTGTCTTCCACCTCTTCCTTCATCACAGGTTCTTCTAAAATTTCCATAAGGGCTCCTTCCATTGCTTCTTTCTTCTGCTGGATGGTTCTTTGTACCATGGGGTAAATGTGACACTGAGCAGGGTAGTGGCTAGTTCCTTCACACGAGAAACAAGTAATCTTCCTAGTTGTGCATTCTTCAGCTGGGTGACTTCCTTCACACTTAGGGCTTTCATCCTTGTGTTCTTTATGGTTGTGTCCTATTTCTCCAAGAATCTTGCATGCATAAGGCTTCATCTTCTGGGACACAAGCCGAGACTTTAGCAAGGTCAACTTAAATTCCTTCCAAGTGGTTACTCCTTGCCATCCATTGATGGTTTGGTACATCCTCCACCAAATTGCAGCACCTCTTTCAAAGCACCGAAGAGCGTGTTGGGCCATGTCCTTTCTGGCTATTGGGTTATTCTTCATGTGATCCTCCATGTTCTGAATCCATCGGTCCGTCTCCAATTGACTCATCGGTCCAGATAATATAAGCTCATCTCCGTTCATCCTCTATTGAGTCCAAGGGTTTTAGGGGGGTAAGAGAGAGATAGAGAGGGATACACACAATGCAAACAATAGTTTTTGAAAAGGCAGATTTATTTTGTGGCTGTCAGAAAACATCAAACAAATGACAGCTGACAAACATCGCATCTAAACGTAAGTATAACAGGGTTTGGTCTTCTAATGGTCAATAAATCTTCAAGGTCGTCAAACTCTTCAAGTCTTGCTTATATCTCAGATGGCTTCTTCCGATTGTGATTGTCCTTCTCAAGTTCGTTTGCTAGATCATCTCTGTTGACGCGAAGTTTCTCCTAACGTCCTTTAATATTTTGGAGTTGCATTCCAAACTTCTGGGTTTCAACATTCTTGGCATGAACCATGTCCTTCTATCTTTCAGCTCCAGACGAATCTCCGGAATCTCGAGGTTTTGCTCCTCCAGCTTATCTACTTTCAGCTTCTGGTTCCTGAGTGCTTCACGAATTGCCTCCTTGTCAAATATGACTTCTGAAAGGTCCAACCTAAACTTCTTGATGTAATACTCCAGACCCTGGTGATACACCAGCTACGTTAAAACTTCATCCTTTGCTGACAGATCCTCCATCAGCCTTCTGCCATCCAATTCTTCCGAAAGATGCATGCTTAACACCTTATGGTGACAATAGTATGAGCGAGTGATAGCATCATGACAATCCATGTTTATGACTATGTCTCTGCCATGAGCTATCATTCCGTAATTGATATCTCTAGTCTTGGGGTTTTCTTGACGACCAAAAAATTTGAGTTTTGACGCTCCATGTTCTCGTCTTTGTCCGACACACCTTGATCTCGGGTATTAACAACTTCCTTAGTCTGACAAGCTCTATCAGAGTAGCCTTCCTAGGTCATACCAATCTGGAAATTCTTCAAAGCCTTCAAATCCTCCTAGTCTTCAGAGTCTTGATCCGTTGTAGCTTCCATTATTGTAATGCACGGTAAAAATCCTCTTTATTCCAAAGTAGTCTTAGTTGTCCGATATCTTCTACTCCTTGGAGTGGTCTCATCAGTCAGATCTCCATGTGGTCAAAAGGGGAAAAGGGGTATGGTCTCACTAAAAGGGAATATTTGAATAAGCTCAGAAGAGAAGAGAGGTAAAAGATCTTTTTAAAAAGAAAGTTGTAGAGCAAAATCTTTTCCTATGGGCTTATCAATTTCTAGGGTCACGTCCTACAGTCAACATGTGCTCTGATACCATCTTGTAGTGACTCGACCCGAATGGATCGAATCTCTGTGCTTAAGTGTCATCCCTGGATCGGTATGCTGACACACACAATACTCGAGGATTTATAACAGAGGTAAATCACATGTATAAAGTAACGTAAATACTATTACCTCAATCCAAATAGCGGAAGTAACAAGGTTGTGGATTCCCATCAACACCAACGGCAAAGTTGAGTGTAGAAACCGTAACCTTAATGTAACACTTACCCGTCGTAAGAAATCCTGCAACATGAGACGTTGCAGCCATGTAGGTCAGTACATTGAATGTACTGGCAAATTCACACCATAGAGCAATGATGAATAAAGGCTATCACTACATGCATATTTGGCCGGTGGAGGCTCTATGGTTATAATGTTTTTGTGAAAAGCCAATTTTTCCCTACTTCAAAGGAATAAAATTTTATTTACTATCATGGTGGTTGTTAAACATTGAGAATGGTTGACAGCATTCTCAATCCCAATTTAGTAACATCATCATTAAAAACCCAACAATATTAATTATATTAACATGATGAGATCAACATGATAATCCAAATACTAGATACTCAAAACGTCCATAACCAGGGACACGGCTAATCATGATTAGTTTGTACACTCTGCAGAGGTTTGCGTACTTTTCCCCACAAGACTCGATCGCCTCCGTTGGATTTCTCGCACTAGATGGTGTTTGAGAAACGGATGACCGAGACACAGTCTTTTAGAAGCGCTAGCACCTTACGAAGGATAGACCGGTACACCTACTTTCCCCTACATCTGCTAGTCTACCCTGTAAGAGTTCGCACGACTTAATCAACTATGCCAGAGCCCATAATGGCTTGTGGCTGCACACGAAAGTTTCTAGCATGAATAATCTCATGATCCCTTTGAGCCTGGGTGGCGAACCATAGGATGATCACACGGTATATCCCCGGGATTTCCTAGGACAACACTGGTATATTCCCAGGTGTCCGGGCAAGTCCACTAGTATATCCCCAGGGTGCCCCTACCAATCCACCCAGATGTGTATTAAAGTTGCCACCTTAAGTTGAACCATTAAGTAAACAATCTCACACCTGTCATGGAATACACTCAAACCCAATCCACGTCTACGAGCATAGCATGGCAATATAAGCATAACATAGAAGTAACTCCCAAGGTTTAAATGTAGGACAGTAGGTACTACCTCAACTATTTCCCAACACCCACATGTTATCAAACCTACTCATGCAATGTTTGGGGGTGAAACTAATGCATAAAAACTGGGTATGAAAGGAATATGATCAAAGTATGAACTTACCTGTACTGATGATGAAGATGATTCACACTCAACTCCTGATAGTTCTATTCATCTCACTCCGTTCAATCTATCGTAAGCAAGCAATAGTAACCACACATAAGCAATCACTCAGAAGAATCGAAAAGAACGAAGAAAAATGATTCAGAAAACATCAAAACGAAGCAAATAACTCTTGCAACGTAAAACACTTTCTAACAGTACCAAAATTATATGAATTTGGCCTTATCAGAAAGTTTAGGTCAAGAGCTTCGATTTGCAAAAAGAAATCAACTCAAACGGAGTTACGAAACACAAGTTACAGATGAAGCAAGATTGAATACTAATCTGAACTAAACTCAATTTTTAAATTGTCAAAAGCATGTTTAAGTTGTTTATATGGATATAGGGGATCATAACGAAGAAGTGGGCATTGGTTTCGTTGGATTCCGACTAACGAGTAAAAAGTAGTGAGGGTTTGAAGATTAGGGGCTAATCTATAAATAAAATCATCACAAATAGGTCCCTGGCCGAAATAAACTGAAATAGAAAAGACTAAATAGTGAACGTTAGCTGCCGAACGCTAACTAATTAAAAACCGTTCGCTAAAAAAGATCTAAACGGAAAACATTCATTATCTAACAAAACCTAAAAAAAATATAAAACCGATCTGGAAGAAAAACCGATCTAAACTAGGAAAACCGGGCGCGTTTATGGGTTATACCGGCTCAACGGTTTAGGCGGAGAAAACCGCCGGCGAAACGGGACGGCGAACGGCGGACAACGGGCGGCTCCGGTGAACTCAGGGACGACGGCTCCGGGCGTCGCGGGAGGCGGCGAAGAGCACGGGGTGGGGCAGCGTGGAGCGGCGGTTGCGGTGGTGGTGGTGGTGGCGGCTCCGGCTGATGCATGCGGCGGCGGCGGCAAGTGAGGCGGCGGCGGTGAGATCCGGTGGCGGTGGCGCGTTGCGAGGAGAGGCGAGGCGAGGAGAGAGAGAGGGGCCCGGGGCCTCGGGATTTATAGGGGAGGGGAGGAGGTGGCGTGGAGGAGGGGGCAAGGTGGCGGGGCGGCGCCGGACTCCGGGAGGAGTCCCGGTCGGGGACGACGGGCGAGGCGGCGCGGTGCTGGGCCTTGGCCTGGCTGGAGCTGGGCCGGCCCAGTTCGGTGGAAGGAAGTTTTTTTTTCTTTTTTTCTTTTTTTACAAAGAGACAGACAAAAAAAAATAGAAAACCACAAATACTAAAAATGTTATATAGGCATATTATATATCAAAATTTTCAGAAAAAGATTTTCTACAGCATGAACATTTTTCTATAGTCAAATAAAATCCAGACAAATTCAGATAAGTCAAACACTGCTGCTGCTCTAATAAAATCCAACAAAAATCATTTTAAAAAAATACCAAAATGAATTCAAATTTATTTCTCTCCAATTTTCTATTGTAGGGAATCATGTTACCCTATTTTCTGTATATTTTATTTTTGGAGAAAAATAATTTGAATAAAACTCAAATAACTCCAAATTGAAAATAAATTTAAAAGAACTTTGAATTTAATTCTTTGAAACTCCCAACTCATATTTCATATGTTTTGAAGAAGTCATTTTATCTTCGCTCGTGAAAATCATTGAGTTGCATAAAGTTCCTGGGTTGGAAATATTTTCCAAATGAAATTCAATTATTTTCAACACCCCTTGTCATTTAAATAAATGGAAGAAGTCATGTCATCTTCTCTCCAGGGTTTTGTGGTGAAAAGAATTTGAATTCATGAAGATCAAAATTCAAAATGAAAGTTTGGGAAAGTCCTTTTATTCCCTCTCATTTAACTTTCAAAAGTTTCGAATTCACTCACTTTCAGTCAATCAGTCACACAACAATCAAACTAACAATCAAATCTATCTATTTAATATAACATTCCAAAATTTAGAATTTTGGGATGTTACAAGCGACAAGTAGATGAGTCATGCCACCGCGGGCGGTTTTGAATGGCGCTACCATATCCAGCCCCCAAACGGAAAGGGCCAGGCAATGGGGATGGTCTTGAGTGCAGAAGCCGGTAGGTGTGGCTTGGAGCGGAACTTCTGGCACCCTTGACACTTCTGGACCAATTCCTTGGCCTCTTCTAAAGCAGTCGGCCAGAAAAAACCATGGCGGAAAGCCTTGGCAACGAGTGATCTTGAGGCCGCGTGGTGGCCGCATTCACCTTGGTGGATATCCTTGAGGATTGCTTGGCCTTTCTCCGACTCCACGCAGCGCTGGTACACACCCGTGATACTGCGCCGCACCAGCTCTCTGTTGACGATGGTGTATGCTGCTTCTCATCGTTGCACTTGTCGGGCTGAGATCTCATCAGTCGGCAGTTCTTTGTTCACCAGAAAGTTGAGGATGGATTGAGCCCATGATGGTGCTGCTAT
This sequence comes from Triticum dicoccoides, assembly GCF_002162155.2. Taxonomy (NCBI): domain Eukaryota; kingdom Viridiplantae; phylum Streptophyta; class Magnoliopsida; order Poales; family Poaceae; genus Triticum; species Triticum dicoccoides. Next base: position 515,878,929 of record NC_041381.1, on the reverse strand, counting down.
CTCGTCGATTGCCAGGACTGGAATTTGTACAAGGGCGGTTGGGCCGGGAGGCGGCGGGTTGGGGGCGGGTGCCGCCTGCTGCCTTGAAGAAGTCCCCGGGCTGGCTGCAGCAGTCCCCGGGCCGGGCTCTGAAGTTCCCGTGGCGGGTGCGATGGCTGCAGTCCCCGAGCTGCCTGCCGAAATCCCGGAGCCGGCTTCTGGGGTTCTCATGTCGGATCCGACTACTTCAGGAGGGGCCGGTACAAAGATGGAGTCAGACTCTGGTGATGGCTTGACATACGGCTTGAGTAGGTGCTGCAAGGTGATGCCGGCTGGTATCGCCTGTCGGGTGGAGCCGATCCGTGCCAGGGCATCTGCTTGCTCATTGTCATTTCTTGGCACGTGAAGGAACTCGCACCCGTAAAAGTATCCGCTGAGTTGCTGTACAAGGAAGCGGTAGCTTGCCATGTTCGCGTCCTTGGCGTCCCAGTCGCCTGACAACTGCTAGACCACAAAGTCGGAGTCACCATAGCACAGGATCTGGCGAATGCCGAGTTCTTTGGCAAGCCGGAGCCCGTGTATGAGTGCCTCGTACACGGCTACGTTGTTGGAGGCGGCAAAATGGACTTGCAACACATATCTGAGCTTGTCGCCTTTGGGAGAGGTGAGGACGACGCCGGCTCGCACACCGGTGCGCATTTTTGAACCATCAAAATGCATCCGCCAATGGGTGGAGTCTGGCGCTGGCGGTAAGTACTGGGTCTCGGCCCAGTCGACGAGGAAGTCGGCCAGCAGTTGTGACTTGATGGCGGTGCGGGGCTGGTAGTAGATGGTGTAAGGGGCCAGATCGATAGCCCACTTGGCCACTCGGCCAGAAGCATCTCGGCTTCCAATGATCTCAGCAAGCGGAGCCATGCAGACGACAGTTATTGGGTGCTCTTGAAAGTAAGGCTTCAGCTTCTTGGCGGCAAAGTGCACACCATAGAACATCTTCTGATAGTGTGGGTAGTTTTTCTTGGAGGCGGACAATACTTCACTTAAGTAATATACCGGCAATGCTCTGCCCTCCTCCTTGCGCTCTACCACCATGACTGTGCTGACAACCCTTCTGGTGGCAGCGATGTAGAGGAGCATGGGATCCTTCTCAGTCGGAGCCGCCAAGATAGGAGGGGTTGTCAACATCTTATTGAGTTGGAGAAAAGCTTCGTCCGCCTTGTCGTTCCACTCGAAAAAAGTGGTCTTCTTCATGAGCTGGTACAGGGGAAGGGCCTTCTCGCCCAGCCGACTGATGAAACGGCTAATTGATGCCAGGCAACCGGTGAATTTCTTCACGTCCAGCAGTCGGGTGGGAACCTCCATTTTCTCAATGGCCTTAATCTTCACAGGGTTGCACTCTATGCCGTGCTCTGAGACCAAGAAGCCAAAAAGCTGGCCGGTTGGTACTCCAAAGACGCATTTCTCCGGGTTGAGCTTGATCTGGAATCGGCGCAGGTTCTCAAAGGTTTCCTTGAGGTCTTCTAGCAGCGTGCCACACTTCTCCATCTTCACCACCACATCATCCACATAGACATGGGCATTTCTGCCGAGTTGCTTGAGGAGACACTTCTGCATGCAACGCTGAAATGTGGCACCGGCGTTTCGCAAGCCGAATGTCATCGTCAGGTAGCAGAAGGCTCCAAATGGTGTGATGAAGGTGGTCTTCAGCCTATCGGCCGGGTTCAGCTTTATCTGATGGTACCCTGAGTATGCATCCAAGAAATTCAACAGCTCGCATCCGGCTGTGGAGTCTATCACTTGGTCAATCCTTGATAGGGCAAATGGATATTTGGGGCAAGCTTTTTGAGGCTGGTATAATCAATACACATGCACCACTGCTTGTTTTTCTTCAACACGAGAACTGGGTTGGCCAGCCACTCTGGAAAGAACACTTCCATGATGAATTCGGCTGCCAGAAGGCGGGCTATCTCTTCTTCGACAACTCTTCTCTTCTCTTCTGACAGACGGTGCAAGGGGTGCCGGACCGGCTTGGCGTCAGGTCGGACATGTAATTTGTGGTCGGCGAAATCCGTCGGAACACCTAGCATGTCTTTGGGAGACCATGCGAAGATGTCCCGATTCTCACGGAGGAAATCGACGAGCTCGCTTTCCTATTTGCTGTGAAGGTTCACACCTATGACAATGTGCCTCTCCGGGTGCTCCAGGTCCAAGGGTATCTTCTTTGTTTCCTTTGCCGGCTTGAACAAGCCCTCAACATCCGACTCCTTGGGGATGGGTGACATTTCCGGCTTCTTCCCTGCCATCGCCACCAACCGGTCAAGGAGCCGATTCTCAGCTGCAATCACGAGGGACTCGGCCAGCCGACTGCTATCCACGGTGCAGGCGGTCGACTTCTTGTAGTCTTCGACTATAGTCAGGATCCCCTTGGTACTCGGCATCTTCATCTTGAGGTAAGCATAGTGGGGGACTGCCATGAACTTGGCCAGAGCAGGTCGGCCAAGCAGTGCATGGTAGGGGCTCTCAAGGTCCACCACTTCAAACCAAACTGGCTCACGGCAGAAATGATTCTTGTCTCCGAAGAGAACATCAATTTGGGTCTTGTCGATTGGTGAGCAGGAAAGGCCAGGGACTATGCCATGGAATATAGTCCGACTGGGGAGGAGCTGCTTCTACTTGATTCCCAACTTCTCTATTGTGTCACGGTACAGGATATTGATGTTGCTGCTGCCATCTATCAGGACTCTGGAGAAACGAGTTGCCCGCCTCTCTGTTGCAAAGGTAGCATCCAGGACCAGGGCATAGGAACCGGGGGAAGGCATCACCTCCGGGTGGTCAGCCCTGCTCCAACTGATGGGCCTCTCGGACCAGTGCATGAACTCTGGAGCATTTGAGGCCACTGCCTGCACCTCTTGCTGTTGCTGCCGTCTGCTGCGTCTGTCCTCGGCCATGCTAGTGAACACAACATAGGCTCTATGCTACACAGGATACTCGTGTTGTATGGCGCCGACTGGCTGGGCCGCTGGCTGCTGGGGCGGAGGAGGCGGCGGGCCGGCAGGCGGAGGAGGCAGGAGGCCATCTCCCTTGGCGATCCTGGTGAGCCAATGACACTTCCGAGTGGTGTGGTTGGACGGCTTCGCGCCACTATGGAACTTGCAGGGTGCATCAAGGGTCTGCTCGTAAGAGAAGCCGGGCAACCAATTGGGCCTGCCGCCCTTCTGACACTTGGGTGCTGGCTGCCCTTCGGGCTGCTGGTCCTCGACTGTCGCCACCTGCCGGCTGGTGGAAGCCGGCTGGGTAGCCTTCCGCTTGTTGTCGCTTGGGTGCTGCCGCCGACTGGTGTCACCAGCCGGAGTTCGAGGAGCCTGAGGTGCCACCTTGCCGGACGCATCAACTAGGATTTCCGCCTTCATGGAGGAGTAGGCCGTGGCGTGCTTGTCGGTGATGATCAACAGCTCGTTGACAATCGCAGGCTCATCGTAGAGAAGTCGGTGCTTGAGGAGGGTTCCTTCTCTGCACCCGGCGGTGAAGTACTCGATCGCCTGCACCTCGTGCACGCCCTCGCAGGAGTTGTGCAGCTCGGCCCAGCGCGTGAGATAGTCGCGAGTCCATTCGCTGGGCCCTTGGATGCACAAGGAGAGCTATCAGGGCTTGGGAGGCCACTTGTACGTGCTGGTGAAGTTGCGGATGAAGGCTTCGGTAAAATCAACCCAACTGTTGATGCTACGGGGCTTCAGGCTGTTAAGCCACGTCCGGGCTATGCCTTGAAGCATGAGCAGGACGTACTTCACGGCAACGCGCTTGTTGCCGTTTGCAATGCTGATGGCCGTGGGGTAGTCGACCAGCCAGTACTCTGACTTCACGGAGCCCGTGTACTTGTGCGTATCTCTTGGGAGCGTGAACCCTTTGGGAAAGGGCTCATCTAGGATTCATGGGCCGAAGCAGGGCGGGCCCAACGCGTCTTCTTCTTCTAGTGCTAGGGATCGGTTGAGGTGATCGATCCAATGGCGAGCGTCGTTCTCTCCGACTCCCTCTCGGCGGCCAAGGCGGTTGCCGAGTGTCGGGTGCGTGACAAGCGGCGGAGTAGGGTGCCTCGCTCCACGAGGCGGAGGAGGAGGCGGATCGCCTCGTCGCTCCACCGCTTGAGGGCAGCCGTCTTCGTCTCGCTCGATGGAGAGGCGTGTCTGGCTGCGGCTGGCAACCGGCTTGTAGCCTCTTCTTCCGCGGGCGCCACCAGTCGGCGTCCGCGACGTTGCCCCATGGTCCTGGCAAGGGGGCAGTTCATCGTTCCGCTGGGTGGGCACTTCAGCGCGGCAACCAGCCTCGTGCTACGCGGCGGCCGCGTCTAGGAGCTGCTGGACCCGCTCCGTCATGTGGCGGCGCTCATCGCCATCGTACTTGTCGAGCTCATCCGTCACCGCCTGGGCAGCCCGGATGTTCTCTGCAGGCGTGGCGTACACGGGGCGCTCTGCCCCGAACATGCTAGCGATGGTCGCGCCATGCTGCCGGATCGTGCCAATGCGGCTAGGCCCCTCAGGAGTCGGCGTGCCACCAACGGCCCGATCCATCTCGCGCCGGTAGGCGTTGCACCCTGGCCAGTCGTCCATCGTTCTCGAGAAGTTGGACGCGGTGTGCCTCCAGCATCTCAGCATCCGCGCCCTCTGGGATGGGCACCGACAGGTCTCGCAGTGCCGCGTCGAGTGGGTCTCGAGTGCGTCCGTCTGAGTGCTCGCCGTGGTGGATGACAAGCACCTCCGTGACGGTGCTCCCACCGCGATGCTCGCGAGGAGGGGGCTCGTCGTAGACCACCACGTTGGTGGGGAATGCGTCAAACGACGCCGTGTCAGAGTCGATGATCATTGGGTTGGTGGAGCCAACAGACGCCAGGTCCACAGCGGGCTCACTGGTGTCGTGGAGCTGGTCGAGGAGGCTGATGAGGCGGCTCTCGGGGCAGCCGGTGCCCGCGTCGGAGGCCGGTTCGTCGGAGAGGTGTATCTCACCAACAAGGTCGGTGAGGTAGCTCGCCGCGCAGGCGATCTCCCCACTGTTCAGCGTGTCGAGGCTGACACCGTCAGGCGTGCTGGGCTGGCTTCGCTCGCCAGGAAGGAACAAGGTTCCCGTCCAGAGCAGATCTCCGGGAGGCGGTGCACCTCGTCCCACGGTGGGCGCCAAATGTCGGGGGTTGGGTGCGACATATGCCAATGGATGGCTTATCATGGTGGGAGCGAGTATAACATCACCAGTGCCTGGAAGCAGGATGAGGCGTAGACACGAACGCCGGCGTACTTTACCTAGGTTCGGGGTTCTCCTAGGAGATAACACCCCTAGTCCTGCTCTGCGGGGTCTCCGCATGATCACTATGGCACAAGTGATACAAAGGTGCTCCTTGAGCTGTATGCTAGAGGTAGGAGAAGGCATGGCTAGCTCTATCCTACTCTAGGGGCGTGGCTAGTTCTAAAGGAGTGGGAACCCTTTGCATGGGTGCCCTGGGGGTTTATATAGGCCTACCCCCAGGGGTACAATGGTAATCTGGCTGGGTGCTGGGCCCGGCTGTCAGTGTCTCCGGCCTCCGGCTTCTCCGCCGACTACTGGGGCCCGCCGCCTGGTGGGCCCCACCGACTGGTCTGGTACGGAGCCGACAGGCCGCTCCCGTCGCTGGCGGGTCTGGTTGGTGGCTGCTCACTGTAGCCGTGCTACTAATGACGCGGGCTTGGTCAGCTCAGCGTGGCTACAGTCCCGCCGCCTGGCGGGAGATCACTGTAGCCTCACCTGGTCACATCAGGTTAATGGTGCACTTGCTTCAAGGGAAGGGACCGGCCTTCCCCTGGTCCGACTGGTTCGGCATATGCCGTCTTCTGAGGTGTCACTGCCCAGTAGGGCCCGCCGCCTGCGGGCCGTACCGACAGGTTGTCGTGGGGAATAGGGCTTCGCCTGTCCGGAATGACGTTAGGGGGGGAGTGGCAACAGTGCCACGTCATGCGGAGATCTCCGCCTGTACGGGGCACTGTGCCCACGCCCAGCCCAAGATTTGGGGGCGAGGGGCTTCATTATAGCCATGCCCTATCTCGTCGTCTTGATGGGGGCACAGACTCTGAGGGCTCTAGGTGGCTGCCTGCTCGACGCCGTCCTCTCTAGAGACCGGCTGACTGGAGCCGGCCGCTCTTGGCACCGTCTGCTGGTGCTAGCCACCCTCCGGTGGCCAGCCTTTGAGCCAGCCGGCCCCCGGAGGGCGGAGCCTCAGCTTTGGACATTGCGGGGTGAAGCCGACCCGAAGTTTTGATATGTTCAGGGTCTCGGGTGAGGCTACCCGTGGCCCATTACTCCGATAGCCTGCACCAGCCATGGTCCCGCCCCCTTCCTATGCAGCTGCCATCCCACCAGCTAGGCAGGCACCTACGTGTCAACCAGGGGCTTCCGGACCAATTCAGCGCATGCCTACATGGTGGCATGCAAATCTTCATGAAGGCCCCACCACCGTGCTACCTCAGCTGCCTGCCAGCCCCCGTGGCGCCACCTCAGTTGCCTGCTAGACTACATGGCGCCGCACGCCTGGCTGTCTCAGGCACGTGTCGAAGCAGGGAAGAGCGGTGGCGGACGGGACGTGGGTTTGCATTTAATGCGCCTTATCCCATACGGCTTCCGATAGACTTAAACACAGTACCCCCGATGCCACCTCCTGGTGCCACTATGGCGATCCCCTTGCTTATAAAAGGAGACCCAAGGTGCCTAGGAGAAGGATCTGAATCTTTGGACAAGTTACGCCCATTGTAGCTAGCTCCAGAACAAGAACACTCAACAGAGACCTTAGGCAGGAGTAGGGTATTACGCAAGCCGCGGCCCGAACCTGGGTAAATGCCCTGTGTCCACTGAATTGGCCTCCGATCCTGCTCTCCTCTCAACCCCGCGCCCCGTAACCGTAGTAGGGATCTCGTTTTTGGTCCCATAGGTGTCGTTTCCACCAACAAGTTATCTCTTCTTCCACTCCCTGACTCATTCCCGTGTCATCCTGATGATAATCAATGTCAATAAGATGGTTAAAAAAGAAGCCAAGAGAGTCAAGATGTACCTCCGACTCAGAGGAGTCGTCCAGTTGAAGCAAGTCAGAAGCACTGGGCTTATTTCCCCTCTTTTTGGTGGCTTTCCTGGAGGCTTTCTTGGCCTTCCTGGCTCTTTTTGCAGCCTCATGGTCATATTCTTTTTTCCAAAATTCATCGTCACCCTGTGGAAGTCATCAAAAGTGAATTAAGATAAAGTATAAAAGATGAAGGAAAATTAACTAAGGTTGGCGGCTTACTGCTGGTGCCGGGTTAGACTTGCAGAAAGGGATCAAGCCCACCTTGCTGCAGTCTGCTAGGCTCTCATTTAGAAGAGATTTTGTTATCTCATTGATGGCATCGTTAGTTAAGTCCTCAGAACTATGGTGCAGTGGATCCTTCTTCTCGCCCGTGTAGTTACACATTAAGCCAGAACGGCGGCTCAAGGGAATGACCCTCCATGCAACCTAGCACCAGACCAAATCAATGCCATTTAAGACGTTCCCCAACAGAGCCTTGACTTTGGCAATAGTAGGGGCAAGCTTCTTGCGTTCGACAGCTGTCAACTTGTTAGGGAGAGGATGGTTTGATTCAAGACGCAGGGCGTGAAAGCCGGGCAGAGGGTTCTCATTAGCCGGAGAAGTATCCTTGCAGTAGAACCATGTCTGGTTCCAGCCCTTGGGATGACTTGGCGGCTACGCATAAGGGAAATTGGCATCTCTCCGTTGTTGGATTGAGACCCCGCCAAGTTCCAAATTGGGTCCGTTGGAGTACTCGTTTTGGCGGTTCAAGTAAAAGTACTCTCTGGAAAGTTCTATGTTGGGCTATTCTTCAAGGTACACCTCACAGAATACTTGGAAGTTGCATATATTTGACACAGAATTGGGTCCAATGTCTTGAGGATGGAGGTCAAAAAATTGTAGAACATCACAAAATTTGTTTGAGCCGGGCGGTGAAAAGCCCCGGTTCATATGATCAGTGAAGACAATGACTTCCCCTTCTTTGGGCCGAGGTTTCTCTTCTGTCGGTTTAAGGGTGTGTTACAGGAAGTGGTTGTTTTGGGCAGCATTGCGAAGAAGGAAGCCTGAAAGGGAAAAGAGCAGTTTTGCCGGTTCAAAATTTAGCTAGACGAAAAGTGTTACAACACATATTCAAAATGGCGGCTTAAAAGGGGCCTGATGGTATATGACTAGCTACAGCGGGTTATGTAAGCCGCCATGAACAATTTGATGTTTATCAGAAGAAAAATCGATTGAGCATTGAATTTAACTATAGCTGGTGACATGAACCGCCATGACTAAGTTTTTGGCTAAGTACCGTACAAAAAGGCTTCACAGATTGCAGCTATTATTTTGGATCATCGGCAGTTCAGAAAAAGGAAATAAATTAAGACCTAGAACTAGTGCAGGGGAGTTCATAAGCTCTAATGAGATCTACTTTCAAAGGAAAAGGGGTCCGCTGGTATTGAAGATAAAGGCAAAACTACCATCGCATGAGCTCTATGCCGTTTTTAGATCAAAGTGTGCTACGGTGGAAGAACTATGAAGAAACTACGAAGAACACGATGAACAGTCCGAACCCTAATGCGATCTGACGCGCTGGAGGAGAAGCACTTACAGGTGCAGATTCGACTGCGCTGGAGCTCTAGCGTAATCTGATCCGATACAGGTTGATGCAGCGGCCAAGGTTGAGGAGGACAAGGTGCTTCGTGGTGGCGGCGGAGCTCGAGTGACAGAGAGTCGTGAGAGGAAGAAGATGATGGAAAGAGGGGAGAATGGAAAGAGGCCAGTCGTGGATATTTATAAGGAAAAGGCCAATAAGTGGGCGCAAAAAACGAGGAGGCCAAAACATGGTTATCCAACTGCCCAGGCGCCTTGATTCTCGGGACGGTTATTAAGATAAAGATCCGTTGAGATATGTTGGATAATGTGTGAATTAATGGCAGGTGACGTCATGGTGGGTTATCACAAATCTAGAAGATGACGTCATGGCGGGTTATGAGCTCGCGCACAAATGAAGAAGAGAAGATGTTTTCTAAATATTGAAGATTGACATGAACCAGTTCAAATCAGTCTGGGGCCTAATGTTGGGGATATAACTATTAGTATAACCCGCCCAGGAGGGGCCTGGTTATACCTATGGCGATTCATCATACGAAGCCCAGGAGGATGTTAAAGATAGCAGTTTAGTCAAGGGCCCAAGGCCCAAAGGCGACTTATGGACCGTAAGCGTAAACCACCATATATGTAAAGACTTGTACTGTAAGGCATGTAAAGATAGTCACCGAGCCGGACACGTTCTATGAGCCGACCGGGACTCCATGAGCCGCTGGGCGTCAACCTGTGTATATAAAGGGACGACCCGGCAGTGGTTCAGGACAAGAAACAATAGATCGAAAGCTAGGTAAAGCGGATTCCCTCCCTGGTAATTGAGACATAAGCAATACCACCTCAAACTGGATTAGGCCTTTACCTTCACCGCAAGGGGCCGAACTAGTATAAAATCTCATGTCCTTTGTCCCGTTTTAACCCCTTTAAGCTTCCTAGTTGCGATGGCTCCACGACTAAGTCCTTTTGTTAGAACATCTGCCGTGACCTTTCCACAACAGTATGGCTATGAAAGCAAACCAAAAGCTACCCAATGTGGAAATTACTGCCACAATTCGATGATGAGGCTCTTGAGCCTGCACCCCCGAGATATACCTTGGCAAACCAGCTCGACCGCCCCCCTCGAGGACGGGACATGCTGGCTGGAGAGGCCGAATACCCACACGCTCCCCTTCGCCGTAAAGGCAAGGAGGCAGTACAACTAGAATATGAATATGATCTACGACATGACATGGCCACTAGAGTAGGTCAGACAAGATCCATCTACGGATCTAGAGGGTACACTCCCACTGGACGAGACGGATACCAAGCTTGGCCCGATCGAAACAATAGAGTTTGGGAACAACACCAGGTCCAGATGGCAGCCAATCTCCGGCGTGACGTAGCCTGGGTGCGCCATTCACCCAATTTTCTTTACGGATGAGGTGATGCGACATCAGTTCCCCGAAGGGTTTAAACCCATGAACATCGAACAATACGACGGGACAACAAACCCGGTCGTATGGATCGAAGATTTTCTTCTCCACATTCATATGCTCGAGGAGACAATCTCCATGCCATAAAGTACCTGCCATTAAAGCTTAAAGGACCAGCCAGGCATTGGTTGAACAACCTCCCTGACAACTCCATAGGGAGCTACGAAGAGCTCAAGGTTGCTTTCTGAGACAAATTTCAATGCACTTATGTTCAGCCTCTGGATGCTGATGACCTGAGCCATGTGGTCCAACAGCCCAGAGAGTCAGCCCAACAATTCTTGAATTGGTTCTTAACCAAGAAGAACCAAATCATTGATTGTCCAGATGCTAAGGCAATAGCTACATTCAAACATAGCATCCGAGACGAATGGCTAGCTCGTCAGCTCGGCCAAGACAAGACGAGGATGATGTCGGCTCTTACCTCACTCATGACCTTCTTTTGCGCAGGCGAAGACAGTTGGCTGGCTCGTAGAAGAAACAACCCCGAAGACCCCGGTACCTTGGAAGTCCAGGACAAAAACGGGAAAGTACGATGCAACAAAAATAAGCGTTGTCACAATGGCGGTGAGGCCGAGGGTACGACAGTGAATGCCGGATTTAGTTACTCCAAATCCAGTCAGATGAAGAAACCCTCTAAAGGGAACAGGGATGGCCTAACCACACTCGGCAAAATCCTAGATAAGCCTTGTCAAATTCATGGCACCCTGGACAAGCCTGCAAACCACACCAACCGTAACTGTGGGGTGATCAAACAGGCCAGCAAGCTCACAGCCGAGGAGCAAGGTAAGGGCCCCCTTGACGAGCATGATGATGAGCCTCGCGGGCTGAACAAATGGAGGCTAGAAGCAGTTTCCCCTGGAGGTAAAAATGGTGAACATGATCGATGCCACACATATACCTAAGAAGGAGAGGAAGCACACACTCTAGGACGTCTATGTCATAGAGCCAATAGCCTTGAAATTCAACCCATGGTCAGTGTGTTTGACCACCTTTGACCGCAGGGACCACCCGACCAGTATCTGTCATGGAGGATCGGTGGCCCTGGTTCTTGACCCCATCATTGACGGGTACCACCTCACCAGAGTCCTCATGGACGAAGGCATCAGCCTCAATCTAATATACTCAAATACAGTGACAAAATTGGTATCGATCCATAAAGGATTAAACCCGGTAACACCACCGTTAAAGGAGTAATCCCAGGCAACGAAGCCCACTGCTCGGGCACTCTGACCTTGGAAGTAGTGTTCGGCTCTCCGGACAACTTCCGCAGTGAAGACTTGATCTTCGACATTGTCCCTTTCCACATTGGATATCACACACTCCTGGGCCGGACGACGTTTGCTCGTTTCAACGGTGTCCCCCATTATGCATACCTAAAGCTAAAGATGCCCGGACCCAAGGACGTGATCATAGTCAATGGCAACACGGAATGCTTACTCTGCACCGAGGAGCATACAGCGGCTCTGGCAGCCGAAGTCCAATCGAGGGGCCAAAGTACCAGCCCGCTGTCAAGGCATGAGAGGCAAGCAAACGGGCCTGAGCCATGTCTCAGTTCGAGGAGCCTCCCTACTCTCAACGTAAATAGGGACATGCACCCCACAACACACCACCCCAGTTGCACAGTACCTGCATCGCATGCACAACTTCACGCTTAAAATACCATAGGCAGGTGTGGGGGCCAACCACCCAACAGACAAGTGTTCGGTTCAACCGAGCTATGGTCAAACACGTCTTTAGACAGAAATAGGTACCATCTAGGACCTATCCGGCATCAAGCTAAGTACAATACGATGACTTCTCAAGACCCTCTCTCAAGGGCCCGTCAGCCGATTATCACCCCTCCAAGGAGTTCTTCGTCCCCTGAAGAGAAAATGACAGACGTGTAGCAGGACATAGTAGGGACGTCAAACCACGTATTAAGGCCATGTGTAAACCTTTTCTATGTAAAATTTATCTTTTTTACTAAGTACCTGTAACAGTTGCTTCGACAATTCAAATTGTATGGTTAGACGTCACGAGTTCATCGGAGTAAACACCACTCCTTACGGTCCTCTTGCAGTCATTATGTTGCATAACCCTTCCCGCTCTTCGATGCCGGAACAAACTAATTCGGTACACATTTTCATTAAATGCGATCGGCTAATAAACTCGCCCTAAGCATCAGTCCAACACTATGTTTTTTTTCTAAGTGTTCGGCATCTTGGATATTGTATTATATGAATCAGTGTTGAATTATGTCTTGGGTCAATTATTGGGTTGCCCGGCTCCTGTGTTTACCCTCTTATGTTCCACATGTTCGGCTAGGACGGTAAAGGGAAAACCACTGCGATTGTACTTCCAGTTCGCCTAGTTAGGTACCTCAGTGCCAAAAGTTGACTATCATAATAGGGGAGAATTGGTCAGCGATCTGATGACAAGTGTTAAACTATAAATTGTTGGAGATTACACCATGTTATACGACGGGTTTGTCTTCGCACAAACCATGTGATGAAAGTATATACCTCGGCTCACCCAGACGTCACAAAACACTGGGGGCTAGTTGATATGTCTCCAACGTAACTATAATTTATGAAGTATTCATGCCATATTTACAACAATTTTATATGGTTTTGTATGATTTGCATGGAACTAACCCGGACTGACGCTGTTTCAAGCAGAACTACTGCGGTGTTGTTTTTTGTGTAGAAATGAAAGTTCTCCAAATGAGTTGAAACTTTTTGACGATATTTTTTGGGACAAAAGAGACCCCTGAAGCTTCGTGGAAGGACCAGAAGGTGAAGGAGTAGGGCACAAGACACCAAGGCGTGCCAGGGGGCCCAGGCGCGTCCCGGTGGGTTGTGTTCACCTCGTGGCCCATCTTTGCATGATTCCAACTTTGAAAACTCCTATAAATACCAAAATCCCCAAAAATAACCCTAGATCAGAAGTTCCGCCGGCGCAAGCATCTATAGCCACGTAAAACTAATCTAGACCCTGTTCCGGCACTCCGCCGGAGGGGGAGATCATCATCGGTGGCCATCTTCATCATCCCGGCGGCCACTATGATGAGGAGGGAGTAGTCTACCCTCGGGGTTGAGGGTTTGGAGGCCTAACACGTGTCTACAAGAATAAAGTTGCATAGTAGACATCAAGCCCTTTTTTGGCGCCGTTGCCGGTGATGTGACTACTTGATGGTATATCTTTAGATCTTGCAATTGAATCTTTTAGTTTCTTATTTTATCACTAGTTTAGCTTTGTAGAAAACTACAAAAAATGGAGATTGGGTTACCTCAAATTGTTCATTGTCTTTATAATGTCTATCTTGAGAATAAGGTTTCCGATAATTGTGCTCAATTGCTAGAAAAAGAATTCAATAAAAATTATGGCATAAAAACTTTGGATGATGAGCATGATTGCAATATTGCTAGTATGAATTCCTTGAATATCCATGATACTAATGAATATTGCACTATCCATAATAGTGATGTCTCCTACTAGGATGTTAATTTTTGTGGAGTAAATTGTGAGTGCAAACACACACCAAAAAGGGAAGATAGATTTTGTAAAAAGCATAAATATTTAAAAACTAAAAAGTTGCAAGAGAGGCGAGATGATTGTGCTAAAAGATTTAATTTTTCTCGCCATCCTTGTGAACTTTGCAATGAACATGGTCATTTAAATCTCCAATGCTATTTGTTTCATGATCAAATTGTGTCCAAAAATTGTGATAACTTGATTGACGTTGAGCATCATAAAGAGCTTAGTATTCTTTTGGGGTATGAAGAAATGAAGCAGGTATCCCAAAATTTAATCTCAAGAGATTTCTTGATTTTGATCTAGAGGAAATTTATATGTATTGTGTTGTAAATGGCATTGAGAGTCCTTATATTGCCAACTATCTAAAGATAAGAAAACAAATAGAACATTAAGAGAGTACTAATGAAAGGGAAAATATTTCCCAATACCCTCCTAGTGTTTCTTATGAGGAATCAGGTAACAAGGATGAGCTTCTTATGCAATCAATCTCTTCAGCAAGAAGCTCGAAAAAATTAATTAAACCCACACATGATGTGGTGAAGAAGAAGAAAAGAAGAAATAATAGAGGTAAAAAAGTATCTCTCCCAAATAATGTTGCTCCTATTATTGTTGTGCCTCAAGAAAATGAATCAAAAATAATTTTGGAAGATGATGCACTTGATGAAGATATTGCTTCTTTGTCTTATGGCACAATGTCTGAGAGCACTATTGATGATGATTTTGTTATGCCTATTGCTTGTTGTGATGATTATGATTGGGAAGATAATGATACTTCTTATAATCTTGGAAATCTTTTTAGCACCAACTTGGGAAATTATGATGGTAGCAATTGTTATACCGTTGGTGCCATTCATACTATTAATGATGAGAGTGATTATGCTTATGGTATGCCAAGCCACAAGCTTGGGGATGCTATGTTTGATGAGAATGGGATGTTTGAGAATTTATTTGCTGCAATTAATGTTTTTCCCAAGCTTGGCGGTGATATTCTTAATGAAGATGATCTTTTTAGTCCCCCTACTTTGAGTGATCAAATTTGCTATGATGATTGCATGCCTCTTATCTATGATGAGAACAAAGTTGCTACTTATGATGATTATTGTGATGATACTTATGTTATAATAAGTAGTGATAATTACTGTTATAATTTTCAATATCCTTTTACTGAACATTACTCTTTTAATGTGGAAACAATTTTTAGTATTCGAGTTTTGTATGATACTCCCACTATTATGAATGAGAATAAAATTGCTTATATGGAGAGCAATAAATTTTCTATGCTTTCGGATCATGAGAAGAATGCTTTATGTGATGGTTATATGGATGAATCTATTCATGATGCTACTGAAAATTATTATGAGAGAGGAACTTATGATTCATGATGCTCTTGTTATGTTTCAGTCCTTATTTTTAATGTGAGCATCATTGACATCATCATGCCTAGCTAAAAAGGCATTAAAGAAAAGTGCTTGTTGGGAGTCAACCCAACATTTACCCCTACTATTTTTGTGTGTTCACGTGATTAGGCTACTGTAATAATCATGTTTTATAGCTTTTGCTGCAATAAAGTGTCAAGTATAGCCTTTGCCATGCTTATTTTGCGAGTCTACTTGTGCCTGTTTCAAAACAGAAAGTATGTTGCCATTGTAGAAATTCTATAGAAAAGTCAGAATGTGATAAAATGTTGAACTTTTGCATAGTAAGCTATAATAAATTTTCTATAGTGTGGTAATTTTTCATAATATTTGGAGCTATGGAAGTATGATGAATATTGCACTCTTTACATACTATTCTGTTTAGACAGATTGTTGTTATGTTTGCATGGTTTGCATATGTTTGCTTATTTAATGATTCTATTTGAGGATAGGAGTATTAAATATGCAGAGGCATTTAGTATGCAATTTTAAATAATAATTTAGTAATTTGCTACAATAGAGAATGATAAGGTTTTGCATTGACTTATACTTACTTATCTCACGAGTTCTTATTGAGTTTTGTGTGGATGAATTTTTGAGATTTAGGGAAACCATGATATGAGAGGAATTAAGGAGACACAAGAGATCAAGCTTGGGGATTCCCAAGGCATCCCAAGATAATATTCCAAGAAGTGTCAAGCATCTAAGCTTGGGGATGCTCCGGTAGGCATCCCACCTTTCTTTTTCAACAATTATAGGTTAGTATCGGTTGAGCCTAAGTTTTTGCTTCTTCACATGAGTTGAGCAATTCTTGGAATGCCATTTTATTTTGTTTTGCTTGCAGTTTTAATAAAATACTTAGATCTGAAAGTTTTTAAATAAGAGAGAGTCCACAATTAGCTACCTATTTACTTAAGTTCTCGCTTGATCTTCACTTATATCTTTTTGGAGTAGCTTGTCATTTACTCTTGTGCTTCACTTATATCCTATGAGTAAATTGTTGAATGAATTGAATGTTATGAAGTTGAAATTATATGTTCATATCATGCCTAGTAGGAGCTTCACATTGGGTTTAGAAAGAGAAATCTTTTGAAGCTTGATAATCACAATATTGGTCATACAAGCAATTCATGAATGATTAGTATAAGGAAGAGAACTTTCACATGAAAATATATTATCTTGGAAATCTTCTATGATTGTGAATACCCGTTAATTATTTTCAAATTTGAGCAAATTAGTTGAAGTTGGACAAGGACGACAACATAGTGAGTTATGGTCGTGTATATTTGCATAGAAGTTATGTTGTCATAGATCCTCCAACATGTGGTGTTTGCCTAGGATCTTTTGCTAGCCAAAAAATTGTACTAAGTAGAGATACTACTTGTGCATCCAAAAACCCTTAAACCCAGTTTCTTGCCATGAGTGTCCACCATACCTACCTATGGATTGAATAATATCCTTCAAGTAAGTTTTTACCAGTGCATAAAGCAAAAAAATTGCTCCTAAATATGTTCGATCTTTTATTGTAAGGGAAAATTGAGCGTTGTACGAACTTGTGATGGCAAAGTAATAAAAGAGAAGAACTGCATAATAAAGGTTGCTATCATAAGGGGCAATATAACATGACGTTCCTTAGCATTAAGAGCTTGGGCATCCAAATAAAAAGCGCATGCCAACCTCTGCTTCCCTCTGCGAAGGGCCTATCTTTTACTTTTCAATATTTACTTTTATGCAAAGAGTAAATAGTATAAATTCTCATTTCAACCTCGATTATTCTCTAGTTGGAAAGCATCATGTGGTGGGGAAAGATCTAGGCACATATTTCCAGTCAAATATATTTGACCATGATTTATTATTGTTGACAATTATCTCTATGATAAATAAGTTGGGAGGCGAAATATTAAGCCCCTATCTTTCTCTGTATTCTATGGATACCATTTGTTCTAAGAATATGCTTTGAGTAGTAGCAATAATGGAAGACTATATGATGATTGACTATGTGGAGCTCTTACTTAGAGTTTGTTGAATAAGCTGAATTGCAATTGCTTGGTGACTGAGAACATAGGTTTTTGAGTTTCAAGAGAATTCATTGTTGAACCTTAACATGTGAATTGGTTGCTACTTTGTCATGATGAGTTTTATGAGAAAGAGTTGTTGTTATGATGCTAGGAAAAGTGATTGAAATTATCATTGATCAAACTTATGCACTATGCTAGCATTCACACTTCATAAATTATTTCTTTTATCATTTACCTACTCAAGGACGAGTAGGAATTAAGCTTGGGGATGCTGATACGTCTCTGATAACCCACAAGTGTAGGGGATAATTGTATCCTCTTTCGATAAGTAAGAGTGTCGAACCCAACGAGGAGCTAAAGGTAGAAGAAATACTCTCTCAAGCCCTATCTGTCACTGATACGACTCTACGCATGCTTAGTGTTTGCTTTACCTAGAACAAGTATGAAACTAGAAGGACTTTGTAGGTGTTGTTGGATAGGTTTGCAAGATAATAAAGAGCAAGATAATAAAGAGCACATAAATATAAAATAGGGGCTGTTTAGATAAAGAAGCAATAAAGTAAATATAGTGAGTGAGGAAAATTGGTGGTAGGAGTTGTGAAATTGACTACGTTACTAGACCGGTAATCACTATTGCAATCCTATTTGAGGGAGAGGCATAAGCTAACATACTTTCTCTTCTTGCATCATATGCACTTATGATTGGAACTCTTGCAAGCATCCGCAACTACTAAAGATCATTAAGGTAAAACCTAGCATTAAAGTATCAAGTCCCCTTTATCCCATACGCAAACAACCTACTTACTTGGGTCTGTGCTTCTGTCACTCACGCCACCCACCATAAGCAAATCATGAACATATTGCAAACCCTAAAACGAGGATCCCTCACGCTTGCGCAACATGGAGAGCACCATAGGACAGCACCAATAATAAAACATGCAACTCAAACCAATCATAGCAATTCATCAATCACCGATAGGACAAAGAAAATCTACTCAGACATCATAGGATGGCAACACATCATTGGATAATAATATGAAGCATAAAGCACCATGTTTAAGTAGAGGGTACAGCGGGTTGTGGGAGAGTGGACTGCTGTAGATAGAAGGGGGAAGGTGATGGAGATGTTGGTGAAGATGATGGAGGTGTTGGTGAAGATCGCGGTGATGATGATGGCCCCCGGCGGCGTTCCAGCGCCACCGGAAGCAAGGGGGAGAGAGCCCCACTTCTTCTTCTTCTTCTTCCTTGACCTCCTCCCTAGATGGGAGAAGGGTTTCCCCTCTGGTCCTTGGATCCCATGGCGTGGGAGGGCGAGAGCCCCTCCTTGGATCCCATTGGATCTATCTCTCTGTCTCTCTCTGTTTCTGCGTTCCCAGATTCTTCCCTTCCACCGTTTCTTTTATAACCGGAGATCCGTAACTTCGATTGGGGTGAATCTTTCGCCTAGATTTTTCTCATAAAATTAGCTTTCTTGCGGCAAAAGAAGAGCGTCAACCACCTTATGGGGTGCCCACAAGGGTCCAGGGTGCACCTGCCCCGTGCCCCCCTCGGGCACCGTCTCGCGTTGATTTTACTTCCCCAAAATCACAAATATTCCAAAATAACTCTACGTCCGTTTTTATCCTGTTTGGACTCCGTTTGATATTGGGTTTCTGCGAAACATAAAACATGCAACAAATATTATCTGGCACTGGGTACTGGATCAATATGTTAGTCCCAAAAATAGTATAAAAAGTTGCCAAAAGTATATCAAAGTTGAATAATATTGGCATGGAACAATCAAAAATTATAGATACGACGGAGACTTATCAGTCTCCAACGTATCTATAATTTATGAAGTATTCATGCCATGTTTACAACAATTTTATATGGTTTTCGTATGATTTGCAAGGAACTAACCCGGACTGACATTGTTTTCAGCAAAACTACCGTGGTGTTGTTTTTTGTGCATAAATGAAAGTTCTCCAAATGAGTTGAAACTTTTTGACGATTTTTTTGGAACGAAAGAGATCCCCGAAGCTTCGTGGAAGGACCAGAAGGTGAAGGAGTAGGGCACAAGACACCGGGGCGCGCCTGGGGGCCCAGGTGCGTCCCGGTGGGTTGTGCTCACCTCGTGGCCCATCTTCACGTCATTCCAACTCTGAAAAATCCTATTAATACCAAAACCCCCAAAAATAACCCTAGATCAGAAGTTCCACCACCGCAAACATCTATAGCCACTAAAAACCAATCTAGACCCCTTCCGACACTCTGCCAGAGGGGAAGATCATCACCGTTGGCCATCTTCATCATCCCGGCGGCCACTATGATGAGGAGGGAGTAGTACACCCTCGGGGCTGAGGGTTTGTACCAGTAGCTATGTGTTTAATCTCTCTCACGCACGTTCTTGAGATCTCGCGATCTTGATGTATCGTGGGCTTTGTTAATATAGTCGGATCATATGGTGTTTTCCCCTCTATATCTTGTTGTGAATTGAGCTTTCCCTTTGAGATTTTGTTTTATCAGATTGAATATGGATTTGAGAACACTTGGTGTATGTCTAGCTATGAATACCTGTGGTGACATTAGGGTATCATATTGATTCACTTCATATGTGTTTTGGCACTCAACTCGTGGATTCCCGAGGTGACATTGGTGTAATCTATGCATAGGGGTTGATGCACGTTCTTTTCTTTGTTTCTTCGGTAGAAATTTTGGGGCACTCTTTGAGGTTGTTTGTGTTGGATGGAGTATTATGAATCTGAAATTGTTTGATGCATATCGTATTATCAACTCACGGATACTCACGGTGACATTGGAGTATCTAGGTGACATTAGAGTTGGTTGATGTGTATCATATGGTGTTATTTTAGTACGAACTCTTGGATAGATCGAACGGAAAGAATAGCTTTCTGTTATTTTAGTACAAACTCTTGAATAGATTGAACAGAAAGAATAGCTTTGAGGTGGTTTCATACCCTACAGATAATTTCTTCTTATGTTCTCCACTAGATAAGAACTTTGGAGTGATTCTTCATCGCACGTTGAGGGATGGCTATATGATAAAATTATATTAGCATTGTTGAGAGATTGCACTAGCGAAAGTACGAACCCTAGGCCTCATTTTGAAGCATTGCAATACCGTTTGTGCTCCATTTATCAATTGCTACCTTGCTGTTTTTTATTGTTCATACTATAAAAACCATTATCTACTATCCATATTACATGTGTATCACCATCTCTTCGCCGAACTAGTGCACCTATACAAATTACCATTGGATTTGGTGTGTTGGGGACACAAGCAACTTTTATTATTTGGTTGCAGGGTTGTTTGAGAGAGACCATCTGCATCCTACACCTCCCACAGATTGATAAACCTTAGGTCATCCACTTGAGGGAAAATTGCTACTGTCCTACAAAACTCTGCGCTTGGAGGCCCAACACGTGTCTACAAGAATAAAGTTGCATAGTAGACATCACTAGTTACTAGCCCCCGCAGTCAGGCTCCTATGGCTAAGTGAAAGCACTAAAACCGCATAGTCTGATTGCCTTATTTACCTTACACAATATCACCTTCGTGCACCGAGACATTAGCTAAGGGTCATAGTGTAGAGGTTGAAATACCCCTTATAGCATCTACATGGGGGCTGATGTCGATGACTGGTAACTTTCAGATTAAAACGGCCGCACAAGAGTCAAAATAAATAAAAGCAAACAAAGTATGATAAACCATACAGAGCAGCCGCATTACGAAACAAAAGGTTCAAACGTCATCGAACACACGATAGTGCGCTCACTCAAGAATTACATCTTTTGAACATTGGACCTCTATTTCTCGAGCACCATCCATCATGGTGGGGAAATACTGCCTAGGGCACCTGTGCTCCTTTCTAGAGGGCGGGGGTCCGGTGGCCATCTCAACCGGCTTGATCTTGGGCTAGTGTACCATGGTCCTCGCAAAAGCCATCCGAGCTCACTCGATGCAAACAGAATGCTTCACATCATCAATCTAGGATGCAGCATCGCTCAGCTTCTGCACCAGGCCAAAATAGCTGCTCGGTATCAGCTCCGCAAGCCACAACCAGACACAAAGATCCTTCATGGATGGCTCCGCCATCCGGTGCAACTCCATCAGCTGCTTCATTTGATTACTCAGGAGGGGAGGTTGCTCCGGCGCTTGAAAATGCACCCAGAACAGCCTATGCTCAGCATCTCCCTCTAGAGACGCAAAGTGCTTGGCTGCACCCACCACACTCCTCAAAAGATCCGCAAATGCGCCCGAGGAACACCACACTCGTGTGAGCAAAGTGAACCTGTGACCGCCAAAGACACTCTACAGTAAGTACGCCTTACCATTTGTATTTTCCTTCACATGGTGGAGCTCCTCTCAAGAACCTCACATTTTCGTCCTCGCCTCCTGGATCTCGTGCTTTATCTTTGACAGCTCGGTAGCCTGACCCTCTTTTTTTGCTCAAGGTCCTCACATTTAGTGATGACATCCTTTATCTCCTGCTGCACTTTGGCCACTCTGGCCGTGTGCTTATCGCTGAGTGTCTTCATCGTTGATAGCTTGGTGGCCGCTCGCTCGGCCGCCGCCTTTTGTTCAGCAGCCTCCCGCCTGGCCTTCTTTAGTTCGGCCTTAAGGTTCTCGACCTCCATGGCGACAACTGCAGTCATAATCAAGCAATTCTTTCTTAGGATAACCCGAAATCCCCTGCCTAATAAGGAAATCCGAACTACTAAGTCTATACTGGACTAACCATGCGCTTCATCGAACTGCTTGTTGACAAGGTTGAGCTCCTCATCGCAGCTCCTGAGCTTTCGACTCATTTCGGCCAGCTCCGCGGCATTGGTAGCTGCCGCCAAAGACGAGGCCTACAAAACATTTTATATCATTTAGACTCCCGATTCAATGATTTCCCATCCTCCGCCAGGTTTATCCAATCCTGATGGATCCTCGGGGGCTATGTTTCAACTTTGACTATCACAGGCATTCTCCGATTATTCGATCCCCATTTGAGTTTTCTTAAACTCGCCCAGGGCTCATGGGCTGCTATATGTATAAGGATTGCATAACCTTGCTTAGAAAATTCACTTTATGGAAAGAATATTACATGGCTTATTACCTCGAAGCCCATGAGGAGGCCGCCACAAGCTTCTTTCAGTCTATTGTTAACGGGCCGAATAGTCTGTAAAACCACGCCCATCAGGGCATAGTGTTCTGTGGCAAAGGAGGAGCTATTTAAAGCCTCCTCCATCACATTCGGCCACCCAACCACGACCCGTTCTTTGATGGTTGGTGCTGGTGGCGGGGCCCTAGCTCCCCCTTCAGTGGAGGGCGGAATTGACGACTCTGGGGGTCTCGGGGGCTCGGGAACCGTCTTTGGGGAGGGCTCGGATTGACCAAGCTCCTCCTCTTTGTTCACCACGAGGGATCCCCCTCCTGGTCTTCGGGGACCGAGGTGTTAACCTCGGCCATGACATCATCACCCCCACCTACTGTGTTAGGGCCGGGAGGGGTCTTCCGGGATAACAACTCCTCGGTCTCCTCGATGACCAGTGGAAGCATGGAGCATGACGCGGTCCCACTCTCCGCTAGCTCGGCGGGCAGGGAGTTCCCCTCCGAGACCTGCTAAGCTCGGCGGCGGGCTACAATATGAAGTACATGTATATGATTAGTAATAAACTAATGATGCAAACACCCCGGGAGTCTTCATATTTGTACCTTTTGGGCAGGGGGCTTCACCCTGGTGTTCCTCTGACGAACCTCTTTGGACGTTGTGGACTCCTCGCCCGGGTCCGAGCTGTCGTCGGGCAAGACCGACTTGGCCATGCGATGCTTCTTTGGGGCATGAGGAGGTTGTTCCTCCTCGGTGTTGTCCGACGCCGCCCTGTTCCTTTTTCGGGAGGAGTTGCTCTCCTCCCCGTTCTCTTCCTACTCCCCCTCGTGAGCGGAGGGGGCTTGAGTATCCCCGGACTTAGTGTTAGGATGCACTCTTGGGTGGAGGCCTTCTCTGGACTCCCTCATCTTGATCTTCTTCCTCTCTTTCTTCTCCAGCGCCTTGTACGACGCCGGTTAGCATTTCCTCCAGATGGGCCGACCTGGGGCCTTCGGGCAGCAGGACTGGACTGTCGATCCGTGCGGCTTTCTCAAGAGCCTTGCAAATATGGGGGAGAAAGAGTCATATCCCTTGTTCAAAGGCAAACACTAGAACATAAAAGAATAAAGCTTCATTACCTCCCTAGGAGGGTGCGCGCGTCGAGGCCAATGTCTTCCTCCTTGTCCAGCCACTCCCTCTGGGCTTGAATAACACCTTCCACAACTTGTCGTGGGTGGTGCCATAGAAACGGAGCATGATGGCTGGGTCCTCGGGCTTGTAGGACCACATTGGGGCGGCCCGTTGTTGAGAGGGCATGAGGCGGCGACAGAGCATCACCTGAACCACAATTGTTAGCTTGGCGCCCACCTTTATCATACTGGAGATGTGCTTCTACAGCAACTCCACCTCTGTGGGTAACCCCCAG
>NC_041381.1:515773497-515854791 GCF_002162155.2 Triticum dicoccoides | reverse complement strand
AATTCAGGAGCCGTTGCGCAACCCACTACACGTGATTTGGTGATGTAGAACCACTCTTTTTGCCAAACCTTGACGGTCTCTTGAAGGAAATATGCCCTAGAGGCAATAATAAAGTTATTATTTATTTCCTTATTTCATGATAAATGTTTATTATTCATGCTAGAATAGTATTATCTGGAAACTTAGTACATGTGTGAATACAGAGACAAAACATAGTGTCCCTAGTATGCCTCTACTTGACTAGCTCGTTAATCAAAGATGGTTAAGTTTCCTAACCATAGACATGTGTTGTCATTTGATGAACATGATCAAAACATTAGGAGAATGATGTGGTGAACATGACCCATCCGTTAGCTTAGCATTATGATCGTTACAGTTTCATTGCTACTATTTTCTTCATGACTTATATATGTTCCTCAGACTATGAGATTATACAACTCCCGAATACCGAAGGAACACCTTGTGTGCTATCAAACGTCACAACGTAAATGGGTGATTATAAAGATGCTCTACAGGTGTCTCCGAAGGTGTTTGTTAGGTTGGCATAGAGCGAGATTAGGATTTTTCACTCCGAGTATCGAAGAGGTATCTCTGGGCCCTCTCGGTAATGCACATCATAATAAGCCTTGCAAGCAATGTGACTAATGAGTTAGTTACGGGATGATGTATTACGAAATGAGTAAAGAGACTTGCTGATAACGAGATTGAACTAGGTATGAAGATACCGACGATCGAATCTCGGGCAAGTAACATACCGATTTCAAAGGGAATAATGTATGTTGTCATAACGGTTTGACCGTTAAAGATATTCATAGAATATGTAGGAGCCAATATGGGCATCCAAGTTCCGCTTTTGGTTATTTACCAGAGAGGTGTCTCGGTCATGTCTACATAGTTCTCGAACCCGTAGGGTCCGCACGCTTAACGTTCATGACGATATAGTATTATATGAGTTATGTATATTGGTGACCGAATGTTGTTCGGAGTCCCGAATTTGATCATGGACATGACGAGGAACTCCAGAATGGTCCAAAGATAATGAATGATATATGGGATAATAGTGTTTGGTCTCTGGAAGGGTTCCAGAATTCATCGGAAGGGGTTCCGGATGTTTCCCTAAATGTTTGGGTACGAGAACACTTTATTTGGGCCAAAAGGGAAAGGCCACAAGGTTTTTGGAAAGCACAAAAGGAAGTTTTGCGGAGTCCAGGGGCCAGACGCCAGGGCCCCTGGCGTCTGGGTCCAGACACCGGGAACCCTGGCGTCTGGCCCTCGAGTCTGAGAAGGACTCTTGCCTTTCGGGTGAAACCAACTTTGTGGAGGCTTTTACTCCAAGTTTCCACCCTAAGGCTCAACATATAAATAGAGGGGCAGGGCTAGTACCAAAGAGACATCAAGAAACACCAAGCCGTGTGCCGGCAACCCCGTTCCCTCTAGTTTATCCTCCGTCATAGTTTCCCTAGTGCTTAGGCGAAGCAGCTGCGGAGATTGTTCTTCACCAACACCGTCACCACGCCGTCGTGCTGCCGGAACTCATCTACTACTTCGCTCGTCTTACTGGATCAAGAAGGCAAGGACATCATTGAGCTGAACTTGTGCTAAACGTGGAAGTGCCATACGTTCGGTACTTGATCGGGACGGATCGTGAAGGTGTACGACTACATCAACCGCGTTGATAAACGCTTCCAATTTGCGATCTTCAAGGGTATGAAGATACACTCCCCCTCTCGTTGCTATGCATCTCTAATGACCCACAAGTATAGGGGATCTATCATAGTCCTTTCGATAAGTAAGAGTATCGAACCCAATGAGGAGCAGAAGGAAATGACTAGCGGTTTTCAGTAAGGTTTTCTCTGCAAGCACTGAAACAATAGGTGATAGATAGTTTTGTGATAAGATAAATAGTAACGAGCGAAAGTAAATAAAGTAAATAAGGTTCAGCAAGGTGGCCCAATCCTTTATGTAGCAAAGGATAATCTTGGAAAAATTCTAATAATAATGAAGGAGCTCCCGAGGACACATTGGGAATTATCGTCAAGCTAGTTTCATCACGTTCATAAGATTCTCGTTCGGTACTTTGATAATTTGATATGTGGGTAGAACGACACTTGGGTACTGCCCTAACTTGGACAAGCATCCCACTTATGATTAACCCCTATTGCAAGCGTCCGCAACTACAAAAAAGGAGTATTAAGGTAAACCTAACCACACCATTAAACATATGGGTCCATATGAACCCATAACGAAGCAACTCATAAACTAGGGTTTAAGCTTTTGTCACTAGCAACCCATCATCTACTTATTACTTCCCTATGCCTTCCTCTAGGCCCAAATAGTGGTGAAGTGTCATGTAGTCAACGTTCACATAACACCACTAGAGGAGAGACAACATACATCACATCAAAATATTGAACGAATACCAAATTCACATGACTACTAATAGCAAGACTTCACCCATGTCCCCAGGAACTAAAGTAACTACTCACAAAGTATAAGCATGTTCATAATCAGAGGTGTAATAATATGCATTAAGGATCTGAACATATAATCTTCCACCAAGTAAACCAGTAAGTATCAACTACAAGGAGTAATCAACACTACTAGCAACCGACATGTACCAATTTGTGGTTTTGGATACAAGATTGGATACAAGAGATGAACTAGGGTTTGAGAGGAGATGGTGCTGGTGAAGATGTTGATGGAGATTGATCCCCTCCCGATGAGAGGATCGTTGGTGATGATGTTGGTGATGATTTTGAAGGAAATATGCCCTAGAGGCAATAATAAAGTTATTATTTATTTCCTTATTTCAGGATAAATGTTTATTATTCATGCTAGAATTGTATTATCCGGAAACATAATACATGTGTGAATACATAGACAAACATAGTGTCACTAGTATGCCTCTACTTGACTAGCTCGTTAATCAAAGATGGTTAAGTTTCCTAACCATAGACATGAGTTGTCATTTGATTAACGAGATCACATCATTAGAAGAATGATGTGATTGACTTGACCCATTCCATTAGCTTAGCACTTGATCGTTTAGTATGATGCTATTGCTTTCTTCATGACTTATACATGTTCCTATGACTATGAGATTACGCAACTCCCGTTTACCGAAAGAACACTTTGTGTGCTACCAAACGTCACAATGTAACTGGGTGATTATAAAGGAGCTCTACAGGTGTCTCCAAAGGTACATGTTGGGTTAGCGTATTTCGAGATTAGGATTTGTCACTCCGATTGTTGGAGAGGTGTCTCTGGGCCCTCTCGGTCATGCACATCACTATAAGCCTTGCAAGCAATGTAGCTAATGAGTTAGTTACGGAATGATGCATTACGTAACGAGTAAAGAGACTTGCCGGTAACGAGATTGAACTAGGTATTGGATACCGACGATCGAATCTCGGGCAAGTAACATACCGATGACAAAGGGAACAACGTATGTTGTTATGCGGTTTGACCGATAAAGATCTTCGTAGAATATGTGGGAGCCAATATGAGCATCCAGGTTCCGCTATTGGTTATTGACCGGAGACGTGTCTCGGTCATGTCTACATAGTTCTCGAACCCGTAGGGTCCGCACGCTTAAGTTTTCGATGACAGTTATATTATGAGTTTATGAGTTTTGATGTCTCGAAGGAGTTCGGAGTCCCGAATGAGATCGGGGACATGATGAGAAGTCTCAAAATGGTCGAGACATAAAGATCGATATATTGGACGACTATATTCGGAGTTCAAAAAATTTCCGAGTGATTCGGGTATTTTTCGGAGTACCGGAGAGTTACGGGAATTCGCCGGGGAGTATATGGGTCTTATTGGGCTTTAGGGGAAAGAGAGAGAAGAGGATGGGCGCCCGCAAGGCCTAGTCCGAATTGGACTAGGGGGAGGGGCTGCGCCCCCTCCTTCTTTCTCTTCTCTCCCCCCTTTCCTTGACTCCTACTCCTACTACTTCGAAGGGGAAATCCTACTCCCGGTGGGAGTAGGACTCCTCATTGGTGCGCCCTCCTTGGCCGGCCGCCCCCTCCCCCTTGGCTCCTTTATATACGGGGGCAAGGGGGCACCTCTAGACACAGAAGTTGATCTTCATGATCGTTCCTTAGCCGTGTGCGGTGACCCCCTCCACCATATTCCACCTCAGTCATATCGTTGCAGTGCTTAGGCGAAGCCCTGCATCGGTAGAACATCATCATCGTCACCACGCCGTCGTGCTGACCGAACTCATCCCCGACACCCTGCTGGATCGGAGTCCGGGGATCGTCATCGAGCTGAACGTGTGCTGAACTCGGAGGTGCCGTACGTTCGGTGCTTGGATCGGTCAGATCGTGAAGACGTACGACTACATCAACCGCGTTGTCATAATGCTTCCGCTTTCGGTCTACGAGGGCACGTGGACACACTCTCCCCTCTCGTTGTTATGCATCACCATGATCTTGTGTGTGCGGAGGAAAATTTTGAAATTACTATGTTCCCCAACAGTGGTATCAGAGCCAGGTTTTATGCGTTGATGTTATATGCACGAGTAGAACACAAGTGAGTTGTGGGCGATACAAGTCATACTGCTTACTAGCATGTCATACTTTTGTTCAGCGGTATTGTTGGATGAAGCGGCCCGGACCGATATTACGCGTACGCTTACGCGAGACTGGTTTTACCGCCGTGCTTCGCACACAGGTGACTAGTGGGTGTCTGTTTCTCCAACTTTAGTTGAACCGAGTGTGGCTACGCCCGGTCCTTGTGAAGGTTAAAACAACCCTAACTTGACGAACTATCGTTGTGGTTTTGATGCGTAGGTAAGAACGGTTCTTGCTCAGCCCGTAGCAGCCACGTAAAATTTGCAAACAACAAAGTAGAGGACGTCTAACTTGTTTTTGCAGGGCATGTTGTGATGTGATATGGTCAAGACGTGATGCTATATTTTATTATATGAGATGATCATGTTTTGTAACCTAAGTTATCGGCAACTGGCAGGAGTCATATGGTTGTCGCTTTATAGTATGAAATGCAAACGCCCTGTAATTGATTTACTTTATCACTAAGCGGTAGCGATAGTCGTAGAAGCAATAGATGGCGTAACGACAAAGATGCTACGATGGAGATCAAGGTGTCGCGCCAGTGACGATGGTGATCACGATGGTGCTTCGGAGATGGAGATCACAAGCACAAGATGATGATGGCCATATCATATCACTTATATTGATTGCATGTGATGTTTATCCTTTATGCATCTTATCTTGCTTTGATTGACGGTAGCATTTTAAGATGATCTCTCACTAAATATTCAAGAAGTGTTCTCCCTGAGTATGCACCGTTGTGAAAGTTCTTCGTGTTGAGACACCACGTGATGATCGGGTGTGATAGGCTCTACGTTCAAATACAACGGGTGCAAAACAGTTGCACACACGAAATACTCAGGTTAAACTTGATGAGCCTAGCATATACAGATATGGCCTCGGAACACAGAGACCGGAAGGTCGAGCGTGAATCATATAGTAGATATGATCAACATAGTGATGTTCACCATTGAAAACTACTCCATCTCACGTGATGATCGAACATGGTTTAGTTGATTTGGATCACGTGATCACTTAGATGACTAGAGAGATGTCTGTGTAAGTGGGAGTTCTTAAGTAATATGATTAATTGAACTTAAATTTATCGTGAACTTAGTATCTGATAGTATTTTGCTTGTCTATGTTTGTTGTAGATAGATGGTTCGTGCTGTTGTTTCGTTGAATTTTAATGCGTTCCTTGAGAAAGCTAAGTTGAAAGATGATGGTAGCAATTACACGGACTGGGTCCGTAACCTGAGGATTATCCTCATTGCTGCACAGAAGAATTACGTCCTGGAAGCACCACTGGGTGCCAGGCCTACTGCAAATGCAACTGACGACGTTAAGAACGTCTGGCAAAGCAAAGCTGATGACTATTCGATAGTTCAGTGTGCCATGCTTTACGGTTTGGAACCGGGTCTTCAACAACGTTTTGAATGTCATGGAGCATATGAGATGTTCCAGGAGTTGAAGTTAATATTTCAAGCAAATGCCCGGATTGAGAGATATGAAGTCTCCAATAAGTTCTATAGCTGTAAGATGGAGGAGAATAGTTCTGTCAGTGAACACATACTCAAAATGTCTGGGTATAATAATCACTTGATTCAACTAGGAGTTAATCTTCCTAATGATAGTGTCATTGACAGAATTCTTCAATCACTGCCACCAAGCTACAAGAGCTTCGTGATGAACTATAATATGCAAGGGATGGACAAGACTATACCCGAGCTCTTCGCAATGCTAAAGGCTGCGGAGGTAGAAATCAAGGAGGAGCATCATGTGTTGATGGTCAATAAGACCACCAGTTTCAAGAAAAAGGGCAAAGGGAAGAAGGGGAACTTCAAAAAGAACAGCAAACAAGTTGCTGCTCAAGAGAAGAAACCCAAGTCTGGACCTAAGCCTGAGACTGAGTGCTTCTACTGCAAGCAGACTGGACACTGGAAGCGGAACTGCCCCAAGTATTTGGCGGATAAGAAGGATGGCGAAGTGAACAAAGGTATATGTGATATACATGTTATTGATGTGTACCTTACTAATGCTCGCAGTAGCACCTGGGTATTTGATGCTGGTTCTGTTGCTAATATTTGCAACTCGAAACAGGGACTACGGAATAGGCGAAGATTGGCTAAGGACAAGGTGACGATGCGCGTGGGAAATGGTTCCAAAGTCGATGTGATCGCGGTCGGCACGCTACCTCTACATCTACCATCAGGATTAGTTTTAGACCTAAATAATTGTTATTTTGTGCCAACGTTGAGCATGAACATTATATCTGGATCTTGTTTGATGCGAGACGGTTATTCATTTAAATCAGAGAATAATGGTTGTTCTATTTATATGAGTAATATCTTTTATGGTCATGCACACTTACAGAATGGTCTATTTTTATTAAATCTCGATAGTAGTGATACACATATTCATAATGTTGAAGCCAAAAGATGAAGAGTTAGTAATGATAGTGCAACTTATTTATGGCACTGCCGTTTAGGTCATATCGGTGTAAAGCGCATGTAGAAACTCCATACTGATGGACTTTTGGAATCACTTGATTATGAATCACTTGGTACTTGCGAACCGTGCCTCATGGGCAAGATGACTAAAACGCCGTTCTCCGGAACTATGGAGCGAGCAACTGATTTGTTAGAAATCATACATACCGATGTATACAGTCCAATGAGTGTTGATGCTCGTGGCGGGTATCGTTATTTTCTGACCTTCACAAGATGAATTGAGCAGATATGAGTATATCTACTTAATGAAGCACAAGTCTGAAACATTTGAAAAGTTCAAAGAATTTCAGAGTGAAGTGGAGAATGATCGTAACAAGAAAATAAAGTTTCTGCAATTTGATCGCGGAGACAAATATTTGAGATACGAGTTTGGTCTTCAATTAAAACAATGTGGAATAGTTTCACAAACTCATGCCACCTGGAACACCATAGTTTAATGGTGTGTCTGAACGTCATAATAGTACTTTATTGGATATAGTGCAATCTATGATGTCTCTTACCGATTTACCACTATCGTTTTGGGGTTATGCATTAGAGACAGCTGCATTCACTTTAAATAGGGCACCATCAAAATCCGTTGAGACGACGCCTTATGAACTGTGGTTTGGCAAGAAACCAAAGTTGTCGATTCTTAAAGTTTGGGGCTGCGATGCTTATGTGAAGAAACTTCAACCAGATAAGCTCGAACCCAAATCGGAGAAATGTGTCTTCATAGGATACCCAAAAGAGACTATTGGGTACACCTTCTATCACAGATCTGAGGGCAAGATTTTCGTTGCTAAATTCGAATCCTTTCTAGAGAAGGAGTTTCTCTCGAAAGAAGTGAGTGGGAGGAAAGTAGAACTTGATGAGGTAACTGTACCTTCTCCCTTATTGGAAAGTAGTTCATCACAAGAACCGGTTCCTGTGACAACTACACCAATTAGTGACAAAGCTAATGATATTGATCATGAAACTTCAGATCAAGTTTCTACTGAACCTCGTAGGTCTACCAGAGTAAGATCCGCACCAGAGTGGTACGGTAATCCTATTCTGAAAGTCATGTTACTTGACCATGGCGAACCTACGAACTATGAGGAAGCGATGATGAGCCCAGATTCCGCGAAATGGCTTGAGGCCATAAAATCTGAGATAGGATCCATGTATGAGAACAAAGTATGGACTTTGATTGACTTGCTCGATGATCAGTAAGCCATGTTAAATAAATGGATCTTCAAGAGGAAGACAGACACTGATAGTAGTGTTACTATCTACAAAGCTCGACTTGTTGCGAAAGGTTCTCGACAAGTTCAAGGTGTTGAATACGATGAGATTTTCTCACTCGTAACGATGCTTAAGTCTGTCTGAATCATGTTAGCAATTGCCACATTTTATGAAATTTGGCAAATAGATGTCAAAACTACATTCCTTAATGGATTTATTAAAGAAGAGTTGTATATGATGCAACCAGAAGGTTTTGTCAATCCTAAAGGTGCTAACAAAGTGTGCAAGCTCCAACAATCCATCAATGGACTGGTGCAAGCATCTCAGAGTTGGAATATACGCTTTGATAAGTTGATCAAAGCATATAGTTCTATACAGACTTACAGTGAAGCCTGTATTTACAATAAAGTGGTGGGAGCACTACCGCCTTTCTGATAAATATATGTGAGTAACATATTGTTGATCAGAAATGATGTAGAATTTTTCTGGAAAGCATAAAGGAGTATTTGAAAGGAGTTCTTTAAAAGAAAGACCTCAGTAAAGCTACTTACGTATTGAGCATCAAGATCTATTGAGATAGATCAAGACGCTTGATAAGTTTTTCAATAAATACATACCTTGTCAAGATTTTAAAATAGTTCAAAATGGAACAGTCAAAGAAAGAGTTCCTTGCCTGCGTTGCAAAGGTGTGAAATTGAGTAAGACTCAAATCCCGACCACGGCAGAAAATAGAAAAGAGAATGAAAGTCATTCCCTATGCCTCAGTCATAGGTTCTATAAAGTATGCTATGTACCAGACCTATTGTATACCTTGCTCTGAATTTGGCAAGGGAGTACAATAGTGATCTAGAAGTAGATCACTGGACATTGGTCAAAATTATCCTTAGAGAAATAAGGAGATGTTTCTCAATTCTGGAGGTGATAAAAGAGCCCGTCGTAAAAAGTTACAATGATGCAAGCTTTTACACAAATCCAGATGACTCTAAGTCTCAATCTGGATACATATTGAAAGTGGGAGCAATCAGCTAGAGTAGCTCCGTGCAGAGCATTGTGGACATAGAATATTTGCAAAATACATACGGCTCTGAATATGACAGACCCGTTGACTAAACTTTTCTCACAAGCAAAACATGATCATATCTTAGTATTCTTTGGTTGTTAATCACATAACAATGTGAACTAGATTATTGACTCTAGTAAACCCTTTGGGTGTTGATCACATGACGATGTGAACTATGGGTATTAACACATACAGATGTGAATATTGGTGTTAAATCACATGGCGATGTGAACTAGATTATTGACTCTAGTGCAAGTGGGAGACTGAAGGAAATATGCCCTAGAGGCAATAATAAAGTTATTATTTATTTCCTTATTTCATGATAAATATTTATTATTCATGCTAGAATTGTATTAACCGGAAACATAATACATGTGTGACTACATAGACAAACATAGTGTCACTAGTATGCCTCTACTTGACTAGCTCGTTAATCAAAGATGGTTAAGTTTCCTAACCATAGACATGAGTTGTCATTTGATTAACGAGATCACATCATTAGAAGAATGATGTGATTGACTTGACCCATTCCGTTAGCTTAGCACTTGATCGTTTAGTATGTTTCTATTGCTTTCTTCATGACTTATACATGTTCCTATGACTATGGGATTATGCAACTCCCGTTTACTGGAAGAACACTTTGTGTGCTACCAAACATCACAACGTAACTGGGTGATTATAAAGGAGCTCTACAGGTGTCTCCGAAGGTACATGTTGGGTTGGCGTATTTCGAGATTAGGATTTGTCACTCCGATTGTCGGAGAGGTATCTCTGGGCCCTCTCGGTAATGCACATCACTATAAGCCTTGCAAGCAATGTAGCTAATGAGTTAGTTACGGAATGATGCATTACGTAATGAGTAAAGAGACTTTCCGGTGACGAGATTGAACTAGGTATTGGATACCGACGATCGAATCTCGGGCAAGTAACATACCGATGACAAAGGGAACAACGTATGTTGTTATGCGGTCTGACCGATAAAGATCTTCGTAGAATATGTGGGAGCCAATATGAGCATCCAGGTTCCGATATTGGTTATTTACCAGAGACGTGTCTCGGTCATGTCTACATAGTTCTCGAACCCGTAGGGTCCGCACGCTTAAGGTCTCGATGACAGTTATATTATGAGTTTATGAGTTTTGATGTACCGAAGGAGTTCGGAATCCCGGATGAGATCGGGGACATGACGAGAAGTCTCGAAATGGTCGAGACATAAAGATCGATATATTGGACGACTATATTCAGAGTTTGGAAAGGTTCCGAGTGATTCGGGTATTTTTCAGAGTATCGGAGAGTTACGGGAATTCGCCAGGGAGTATATGGGCCTTATTGGGCTTTAGGGGAAAGAGGGAGAAGAGGCTGTGCGCCCCCCCAAGGCCTAGTCCGAATTGGACTAGGGGGAGGGGCTGCGACCCCTCCTTCCTTCTCTTCTCTTCCCCCTTTCCTTGACTCCTACTCCTACTACTTGGAAGGGGGGAATCCTACTCCCGGTGGGAGTAGGACTCCTCCTTGGTGCGCCCTCCTTGGCCGGCCGCCCCCTCCCCCTTGGCTCTTTTATATACGGGGGCAAGGGGGCACCTCTAGACACAGAAGTTGATCTTCGTGACTGTTCCTTAGCCGTGTGCGGTGCCCCCCTCCACCATATTCCACCTCGATCATATCGTTGCAGTGCTTAGGCGAAGCCCTGCGTTGGCAGAACATCATCGTCGTCACCATGCCGTCGTGCTGACGGAACTCATCCCCGACACCCTGCTGGATCGGAATCCGGGGATCGTCATCGAGCTGAATGTGTGCTGAACTCAGAGGTGCCGTACATTCGGTGCTTGGATCGGTCGGATCGTGAAGACGTACGACTACATCAACCGTGTTGTCATAACGCTTCCGCTTTCGGTCTACAAGGGTATGTGGACACACTCTCCCCTCTCGTTGCTATGCATCACCATGATCTTGCGTATGTGTAGGAAAATTTTGAAATTACTACGTTCCCCAACAGATTTCCCCCTCCCGGAGGGAAGTGTCCCCGACAGAACAGCTCCGCCAGATCCCTAGATTGATTCTGCCAAGGTTCCGCCTCATGGCGGCGGAGTTTTGTCCCGTAAGCTTGCCCACAAATTTTTCCAGGACAAAACCCTTCATATAGTAGAAGATGGTCGCCGGAAGCCCGCCAGGGGGCCCAGGAGATAGGGGGCGCGCCCTATAGGGGGGGGGGCGTCCCCTGTCTCCTGGATAGGGTGTGGGCCCCCTGGTCTCTTTATTTCGCTTATAAATTCTTAATAAATCCAAAAAGTGGTTTTGTGGAGTTTTAGGACTTTTGGAGTTGTGCATAATAGGTTTCCAACGTTTGCTCCTTTTTCAGCCAGAATTCCAGCTGTCGGCATTCCCCTTCTTCATGGTAAACCTTGTAAAATAAGAGATAATAGCCATAAGTATTGAGATATAATATGTAATAACAGCCCATACTGCAATAAATATTGATATAAAAGCATGATGCAAAATGGACGTATCAACTCCCCCAAGCTTAGACCTCGCTTGTCCTCAAGCGGAAACCGAGATCGAGAACTATGTCCACATGTTTAAAGATAGAGGTGTCGATAAAAATAAAATACGGACATGAGGGCATCACGATCATTCTAATAACAGCAGCATATATATAGATTTTGTCATATGATTTCCTATGTTCAAGTAATAAGCAATTCACAATGTCAAGTATGGGTCATAAACTTCATTGGGAACTAACAAACTATAATCTCAGTCATTGAAGCAATTGTAATTTATCGTAACATCAGAAAGAGTCAATAATAGAGCTTTTCAGCAAGATCACATACTCAACTATCTCGTAGTCCCCCATAATTTTTAACACTCACGCAATACTTGTGGTTATAGAGTTTCAGCCGGACACTTAGAAAGATAGGGGCTTATTGTGTTGCCTCCCAACGTATTCACCTTTAGGTGATGTCAATAATAATAGCCTATGCCAACTTAAATTCAATTTGATATATGTATCATGACCTTTCAAACACGAGGAGCTTGCCAAAGGATAAAATGAAAAAAATGGAAAGGTGAGGATCACCTTGACTCAAGCATAAAGTAAAAGATAGGCCCTTCGCAGAGGGAAGCAGAGGTTGTCATGCGCTTTAGGGTTGTATACACAAAATCTTAATGCAAAAGAACGTCACTTTGTATTGCCCCTTGTATGTGGACCTTTATTATGCACTCTGTCGCTTTTATTACTTCCACAACAAGTTCGTACAAAGCTTATTTTCTCTGCACTAATAAGTCATGCATATTTAGAGAGCAATTTTTATTGCTTGCACCGATGGCAACTTACTTGAAGGATCTTACTCAATCCATAGGTAGGTATGGTGGACTCTCATGGCAAAACTGGGTTTAAGGATATTTGGAAGCACAAGTAGTATCTCTACTTGGTGCAAGGAGTTTTGGCTAGCATGAGGGGGAAAGGCAAACTCAACATGTTTAGAAGGTCACTAACAATATACTTTAACTGAGATGTCGGAAAACATAAACCATTACGTTGTCTTCCTTGTCCAATGTCAACTCTTTTAGCATGTCATACTTAATGAGTGCTTCAAAATCATAAAAGATGTCCAAGATAATATATCTATATGTGAACCCCTCTTTCCTTATCACCTCCTATTAATTGCAACGATGACCAAGGCTACGTTTATCAACTCTCAACAATTTTTATGCCTCATACTTTCTATGTGTGGAGTTATCACTATCCATAAGATCAATATGAACTCTTTTGTTCTTTCTACTTTCTCAAGATCATAGCAACATATCAAAGCCCTTGACTCAACACTAATCTTTATTATAGATAGCACACGGACTCACTTACAAAAAGAGATCACAACGAAAACTCAAAACTACTTGATATCAAAACTTTGAACTAAAAGATCAAGATACTACTAAAAAGATCGAACTAAATAAAGCGGTAAAGATAGGAGTGTGATGGTGATACGATACCGGGGCACCTCCCCCAAGCTTGGAAGTTGCCAAGGGGAGTGCCCATGCGCAAGTGATTATTTCTTCTGAGGTGGTGAAGTAGGAGTTGTTGATGGAGTAAGCTTGTCATCCATCTTCCAAGGCATAGGCTCTCCATCATAAAAGGACAATCGAGTCTCCGAGATCCTTAAATCTGCAGCCAAACTCATTCGCTTGAATCTATATTCATACTCACAGTTCTGGTTTTGCAGGTCATAAATCTGGGCTTGGAGGTGCTCGATTTTCTCTTGAAGCTTGAAGATATGGTCTCCCCAATGTCTTTGGCATCCAGCTTGTGGTTGTTGGTGAACTCCGTGATCATCATCTGGTTGGCGTTGAGTCCACGCTCCACCATCCCTTGGCACTTGAAAACTTCTTGTTCCATGGCTTCGGGCTTTGTCTCTATGCTCCCGGTACGCCTTGGTCCTTCCACATCGCGGATGTACCACACCCCCTCACGCACCTCAATGGTTTGAGGGTGATGCAGCACCTCCGCAAGATAGGGGTTGATCACCCTCTCGAAAAACGTGTCCTTGGAAGCGCTTGAAGACGACATGATGCTCTAGATCTGAAACAGAGACAGCTCAAAACGAAAACAGAGGATATTTGCGTTATACGGTGGCCAAAACCTTTGAGAGTATATATAATAAATTTTTACCGACGAAAATACGTAACATACAAGAGAACGGAGTCCGGGAGGCACACGAGGTGCCCACGAGACAGGGGCGCGCCCTACCGGGGGGGGGGCTCCTCTCTCATGAGAGCCTCGTGTCCCTTTCGGACTACTTCTTTCTTCCTAAAATTCTTAAATAATCCAAAACTGATGAAAATTGCCATTAGAGTTGTTTTGGAGTCGGTATACTTACCGTACCACGTACCTATGCCTTTCCGGAGTCTGGAACGTTCTGGAAAGTGTCTCTTATGTACTCCTTTGGTGTTATGGTTTCAATAATATTAGTTTCAGCATTGATAGGGTTACCTGAAATATAATGCTTGATTCTTTGACCATTAACCACCCTAGGATTTGTGCCTTCAAAGTTGTTAATTTTTATAGCACCGGAATGGTAGACTTCCTCGATAACGTAGGTACCTTCCCATTTTCAGAGAATTTTTCCTGCAAAAAATCTTAAACGAGAGTTGAATAATAACACATAATCTCCTACGTTAAACTCACGCTTGTGTATCCTTTTATCATGCCAGCGTTTGACTTTTTCTTTGAAGAGCTTGGCATTCTCATAAGCTTGGGCTCTCCATTCACCAAGTGAGCTAATATCAAACAACCTCTTCTCACCGGCAAGTTTGAAGTCATAATTGAGCTCTTTAATAGCCCAATATGCTTTATGTTCAAGTTCAAGAGGTAAATGACATGCTTTTCTATAAACCATCTTATATGGAGACATACCCATAGGATTTTTGTAAGCAGTTCTATAGGCCCATAATGCATCATCAAGTTTTTTGGACCAATTCTTTCTAGATCTATTCACAGTCTTTTGAAAAATTAATTTGAGCTCTCTATTGCTCAACTCTACTTGACCACTAGACTGCGGGTGATAAGGAGATGCAATTCTATGATTGACATCGTACTTAGCAAGCATCTTACGGAAAGCACCATGAATAAAGTGTGAACCACCATCAGTCATAAGATATCTAGGGACTCCAAACCTCGAAAAAATAACTTCTTTAAGCATTTTAATAGAAGTGTTATGATCAGCACTACTAGTTGGAATAGCTTCTACCCACTTAGTAACGTAATCAACAACAACTAAGATATGTGTATAACCATTGGAGGCAGGAAAAGGTCCCATGTAATCAAAGCCCCAAACATCGAACGGTTCGATAACAAGAGAATAATTCATAGGCATTTCTTGACGTCTACTGATGTTACCTATTCTTTGGCATTCATCACAGGATACGGCAAACTTACGAGCATCTTTGAAAAGAGTAGGCCAATAAAAACCAGATTGTAGTACCTTGTGTACAGTTCTATATCTAGCGTGGTGTCCTCCATAGGATTCAGAGTGGCACTTGCGTAGGATTTGTTCCTGTTCATGCTCAGGCACACAACGTCTAATAATACCATCTACTCCTTCTTTATAAAGGTGTGGATCATCCCAGAAGTAATCTCTTAAATCATAGAACTTTTTCTTTTGCTGGTATGTGAAACTAGGCGGTATATATTTAGCAACAATGTAATTAGCATAGTCAGCATACCAAGGAGCAGTACGAGAAGCATTGACAACCGCTAATTGTTCATCAGGAAAACTATCATTAATAGGCAGTGGGTCATCAAGAACATTCTCTAACCTAGACAAGTTGTCTGCAACGGGGTTCTCAGCTCCCTTTCTATCAATAATATGCAAGTCAAATTCTTGGAGCAAGAGAACCCATCTAATGAGTCTAGGCTTAGCATCTTTCTATTCCATGAGATATTTAATAGCAGCATGATCAGTGTGAATAGTAACTTTGGAATCAACAATATAAGGTCTAAACTTATCACATGCAAACACAATTGCTAAGAATTCTTTTTCGGTGGTAGCATAATTTCTGTGGGCAGTATCAAGAGTCTTACTAGCATAATGGATAACAGTCAATTTCTTATCGACTCTTTGCCCTAAGACATCACCTACAGAATAATCACTAGCATCATACATAATTTCAAAAGGTAAATTCCAATCAAGTGGTTGAACAATAGGTGCTATGATCAAAGCTTTCTTAAGTGTTTCAAATGCGTCTACACAATCATCATCAAAGACAAAAGGAATATCTTTTTGCAATAAATTAGACAGAGGCCTAGAGATTTTAGAAAAGTCCTTAATGAACCTCCTATAAAAACCGGCATGACCAAGGAAACTTCTTATACCTTTTATGTCCTTGGGACATGGCATCTTTTCAATAGCATCAACTTTGGCTTTATCAACTTCAATACCCCTCTCAGAGATCTTGTGCCCCAATACAATGCCTTCATTAACCATAAAGTGACACTTTTCCCAATTCAGGATGAGACTAGTGTCTTCACATCTCTGCAAAACTCGATCAAGGTTGCTCAAACAATCATCAAAAGAGGATCCATAGACAGAGAAGTCATCCATGAATACCTCACAAATCTTTTCACAAAAATCGGAAAATATAGCCATCATGCATCTTTGAAAGGTAGCAGGTGCATTACATAAACCAAAAGGCATACGTCTATAAGCAAAATTACCAAAAGGTTAAGTAAAAGTAGTTTTAGATTGATCCCCCACTGACACAGGTATTTGAGAGAAACCAGAATAACCATCTAGAAAGCAAAAATGCGTGTGTTTGGATAACCTTTCTAGCATTTGATCAATAAAAGGTAAAGGGTAATGATCTTTCTTAGTAGCTTTATTTAACTTACGGAAATCAATTACCATCCTATAGCCTGTAATAATTCTTTGCAGGATCAATTCATCTTTATCATTAGGGACAACGGTAAAACCTCCCTTTTTAGGGACATAATGGACAGGGCTTACCCATTCACTGTCAGCAACGGGATAAATAATACCTGCCTCAAGGAGTCTTAGGATCTCCTTTCTTACCACTTCCTTCATTTTGGGGTTTAATCATCTTTGAGGATCTCTAACAGGTTTGGCATCTTTCTCCACTGAAATTTTATGTTGACATAGTGTGGGACTAATGCCCTTAAGATCATCTAGAGTATATCCAATAGCAGCTCGGTGCTTCTTCAGAGTTTTCAATAATCTTTCTTCTTCTTTCTCTGAAAGGTTAGCACTAATAATAACAAGATATATTTCTTTTTCATCAAGATAAGCATACTTGAGATTGTCAGGTAAGGGTTTGAGTTCAAACACGGGATCACCTTGGGTGGAGGGGGATCCCAAAGAATTTCCGGGAAGATTATGTTTTAGCATAGGTTCTTGTTTGAGGAACACTTCATCTATTTCTTCCCTTTCCTTCATAAACATATCATTTTCATGGTCTAGCAAATATTGTTCTAACGGATTAGTTGGAGGAACAGCAATAGAAGCAAGACCAATAATCTCATCCTTACTAGATGGTTCCTTTTCACGAGGTTGTCTACTAAACTTAGCGAAATTAAACTCATGAGACATACCATCTATACCAACAGTGACAATATTATTTTCACAATCAATCTTAGCACTAGCAGTATGCAAGAAAGGTCCACCAAAAATAATAGGACAAAAATTATCTTGTGGGGAAGCAAGAACAAGAAAATCAGCAGGGTATTTAATCTTTACACACAAGACTTCAACATCTCTAACAATCCCAACAGGTTTAATGGTGTCCCTATTAGCAAGCTTAATAGTAACATCAATGTCTTCTAATTCAACAGGTGCAATATCGTGCATAATTTCTTTATAAAGATCATAAGGTATAGCATTAGCACTAGCACCCATATCACATAAGCCATGATAACAATGATCTCCTATTTTAACAGAAATAACAGGCGTGCCTACAACATGTCTACGTGTCTTAGTATCGGGTCTAGCAATATGAGCAGTTTCACCCACGAAAGAAATAACATGCCCATCTAAATCTTCATCCAGGAGATCTTTAATCATAGCAATACTAGGTTCAACATTAATTTGCTCAGGAGGTGTATAAGTCCTAGTATTACTCTTACGAACAACAGTCGAAGCTTTAACATGATCTTTTATCCTAACAGGAAAAGAAGGTTTTTCAGCATAAGTAGTAGGAATAATAGGATCAGTATATGTAATAGTCTTTTCTTCGACTGTAATAGGTGCAACTACTTTCACTTCAACAGGAGGATTATATTTAAACCACTTCTCTTTAGGGAGATCAACGTGAGCAGCAAAAGTTTCACAAAAAGTAGCTACTATCTCAGAGTCAAGTCCATACTTAGAGCTAAATCCACGGAAAGCATCGGTATCCATAAAAGATTTAACACAATCAAACTTAGGTGTCATACCTGACTCCTTACCATCGTCGGAACCCCAATCTTCAGAGTTGCGTTTAATTCTTTCCAATAAGTCCCATTTGAAATCAATAGTCTTCAGCATATAGGAACCAGTACAGGAAGTATCGAGCAGGTTGCGATTGTCAAGAGAAAGCCGAGCATAAAAATTCTGAATAATCATTTCCCGAGAGAGCTCATGATTGGGGCATGAATATAACATTGACTTAAGCCTCCCCGAAGCTTGAGCGATGCTTTCTCCTTCGCGAGGCCAGAAATTATATATGTAATTACGATCACAATGAACAAGATGCATAGGATAGAACTTCTGGTGAAATTCCAATTTCAATCGCTTATAATTCCAAGATCTTGTGTCATCACATAGCCTATACCATATCATTGCATCTCCCTTCAAAGATAAAGAGAAGACCTTCCTTTTGACAACATCATTGGGAATACCCGAGAGCTTAAATAATCCACAAACTTCATCCACAAAGATAAGGTGTAAGTCGGGATGTAAAGTTCCATCTCCTGCAAAAGGATTAGCTAGCAGTTTTTCAATCATACCCGAAGGAATCTCAAAGTGAATATTTTCATAAAGTTCAGTAGGTTGAGGAACATCTCTTTGCTCCTCTGGTTGGGGTGAAGATACCCCAAACAAGCCACTCAAAGGATTAGTTTCCATAGTGACAATTAACAGAAAATTTCAGCACACTATATAACTGTTTCCTTACCAAGTTCCACTCACCAAGAGCGCTACGCTCCCCGGCGACGAAGCCAGAAAAGAGTCTTGATAACCCACAAGTATAGGGGATCTATCGTAGTTCTTTTGATAAGTAAGAGTGTCGAACCCAACGAGGAGCAAAAGGAAATGACAAGCGGTTTTCAGTAAGGTTTTCTCTGCAAGCACTGAAATAGTAGGTGATAGATAGTTTTGTGATAAGATAAATATTAACGAGCGAAAGTAAATAAAGTTCAGCAAGGTGGCCCAATCCTTTATGTAGCAAAGGATAAGCCTGGACAAATTCTAATAATAATGAAGGAGCTCCCGAGGACACATTGGGAATTATCGTCAAGCTAGTTTCATCACGTTCATAAGATTCTCG
The DNA here is from genome assembly GCF_002162155.2 of Triticum dicoccoides. Classification (NCBI taxonomy): domain Eukaryota; kingdom Viridiplantae; phylum Streptophyta; class Magnoliopsida; order Poales; family Poaceae; genus Triticum; species Triticum dicoccoides. Next base: position 515,835,436 of record NC_041381.1, on the reverse strand, counting down.
TTCGGTACTTTGATAATTTGATATGTGGGTAGACCGACACTTGGGTACTGCCCTAACTTGGACAAGCATCCCACTTATGATTAACCCCTATTGCAAGCGTCCACAACTACAAAAAAGGAGTATTAAGGTAAACCTAACCACAATATTAAACATATGGGTCCATATGAACCCCTAACGAAGCAACTCATAAACTAGGGTTTAAGCTTCTGTCACTCTAGCAACCCATCATCTACTTATTACTTCTCTATGCCTTCCTCTAGGCCCAAATAGTGGTGAAGTGTCATGTAGTCGACGTTCACATAACACCACTAGAGGAGAGACAACATACATCTCATCAAAATATCGAACGAATACCAAATTCAGATGACTACTAATAGCAAGACTTCACCCATGTCCTCAGGAACTAAAGTAACTACTCACAAAGCATAAGCATGTTCATAATCGGAGGTGTAATAATATGCACTAGATCATTGCTGGCGCACGTTGCCATGCCCATCCATTTTGATGATAGAATGATAAGTCTTGTCATAAATATATGTGTCATTTGGCATAACTTTACTCATAAGCACTTTATTCAAACCATGATGACATGTGTTACCACATCCGTCCATTTATGCAATAAAATTATATTAATTTATGTAAATATATCAAGGTAATTTCACCATAAATCTGAAGTGGAAGGGTCTACTAAATAGTGATTTAACTCATCAAAATAAGAATTTAGAATCCATTTTCTGACCAACAATAATGGTGTACCACCTCTATTATTAAGTTAATTACAAAAATATAATTCATTATCTGATAATGCTTTTCACAAATATCTAGAGTTGGTTGCTTTTCAGAAATTCCGAACTTAATTTGCTCAAAATGTGGTTTTTTGACTTCCTGGAAATATGGGATTCTCTGGTGAAAAGCACATATCAGTTTTTTTTGGGCTTGTATTGGGCTAGCGGTATCAAAGTAATGAAGAACAAAGCTGAAATTTTGGGCTCGTATTGGGCTGGCCGTATCGCAGCCGTGTCGTGGATGGTGAAAAGCAAGTATCGGTGTTTTTTATTTTTTAAAAATTGGAAAACACAATACTCTGGTGAGATATCGCGGCCATATCAGCCGTATCGGCGTATCGGTGACATACAGGACGGCGAAACACAACTTTTGCACGTATCAGTGCCTCGTAACCTAGAAGTACATCCAGCTAAGCTCCAAAACCATACAAAATACAAAGAAGTAATATGTGTTATATTATAAAAATAATCGATCTTTGCAGATAAATTGATGAGCAAGATAGGTAAAGGTTGCAGCTACTGAAGGGGCATGGAAGGGAGGAACAGAAAGAAGCGGAGGTGAAAATATGTGGAGGATTCTAGAGAAAAATGAGAGAAACATATGAGTAACACACCTACAATTGCGGGGATGAATGGTTGCAGGAGGGTGCTAGGAGTTCTTCGGATGCTTGTATAGTATACGCACCTATGAAATATAGGAATTTCCTGTCATTCTCATTTCAATAGAAGGCACATATATGTCAGAAAATATATAAGGAAATATATTAATAACATATAAACAATGCAGAACTGGTATGCGTAGCGCAATTGCTCAATCCGAAACTTATAGTACCTGCAAGAAGTACTTTCAAGTGGATATGACGTATGGCTACCTATTCATATTATGACATCTTCTATTTTGTTTTCTCATCAAAATAGGAGTTTCCATGATAATAAGTAGCTTATCCTTACTTGAATGATTCACGTCACAGGTAACGTGAAGGCAATGATTTACCTGATGGCTTTGGTTATTTACTGGTGTACATATACATAGACTAAGTGTATGTTCTTGCATCTCCTTGATCTCCTGACATTGACCAGAATAGGAACCAAGGAACAGCTGAAAGCATGCACATGCGAATCAATGTCACCTTTGGGAAATGCATATTAATATATTATACGGTAGTTGCTCAATCCAAAACATATACATGCCAGAACCCATAAGCGTAAATAACTCCAGTACTTTTGAAAGCCTACCACTCTAGCTTGAAAAAAAGAAACTACTACACATACGATAATTGTCATCTGATTTCTGTACAAGGAAGCAATCAAACGGTGCTCATCGCTGCAGGCCTACCCATTTATGGCTCAACTTAAAGTGGCATACGACTCATACATAAATCACATGAACTATGTTGTATGTGTAGCATGATTGCTTGAAAAAAGTTACTACATATGAACCATCTACAAACACTACCACTCCTATTTGAGCTGAATTGACATGTTTTTAATGGAAAAATGGTGATGAAAATTCTCAGTTCTGGACTAACAATATTAGTAAAATTCACATGTTCTCATAAGCTGTCTTGTGTCCACATCAAAGCCCAAGTTTCTGCATCATGCCTAGATCTTCCTACTACACCTCAAAAGAGCTTTATGGAGCATCAGAATACATAATGAACGAAGCCAACCCACATAATCCATTAATTGATATGTCAAACAACTCAATGCTTAAACAATGTGAATGGCAAAATAGTACCGGGGTTGTAGTTGGAAATGATAAAACTTCCTTCTTGTGCTAGAAAAATTGATAAATCCTCCATGGTAAGTAAATCCAGTTCATGGTGCCAGCTTCCATATGTTCCTGCTTGCAAAAGCCGTTCAGGGTATAGAGGTCGCACGATGTGTACAGTGCAGAATAGTATATATTTTTCTTGCCAGGTAGAACAACATCAGAGAATAGCAAATGGACAAAAAAGAGCAGTTGTTGAGTCTTCGGGCGCCAGCATGCACCATCCGGATCGGGAGCCAACAAGTGAGAAGATGGGCAGGGATAGGCTGACAAACTGGTCGCCGTGCCATAAACTGGAGCCGGCGAGTATCGTAGAGGTCCCCATATCCGGCCAGAGGACCTGGTTCACAACACCGACGGCTGGTGTCATGGCGGCGCATGGAGTAGTCCCTGCGATCTCGAGAGGAGCTGCCGGAGGTGCGCTCGGGAGGAAATCAGTATCTCCTGGGTACCGAAGGATGGGGATGAAGACGGGGGATAGCGATGGCGGAGGCACGTGTGTTCACCTGAATGAAAGGTCGTGGAGGGGAATGGATATGCGAGGGTCTTCCTCTTCGTGCATCCAAAAACTGGCTGCTTCCTTCCTCCTGGGGTCACGACGCCACATCGCACAAAGGATCATCCAACTTGTTCGTCTGCCGTCGCCGTTGCCATCATCCACCCTCTCTCTCTCTCTCTCTCTCTCTCTCTCTCTCTCTCGATCGACGGCAGCAACGGCAGTAGTGGTGGCGCATAGGGTTTCTTCACCCTAGGTCCAGAGATCAGGAGGGGTGGGTGTGGTGTCGGCTCCATTGTCTTCTCTCTCTATCTCCCTCCTCTCTTTCTCCGGCGAGAGCAGCAGCGATGGCGGCACTCTGTCCTAGCCAAGGTCGGGAGGGGGAGGGGGTGGGGAGTGGGTTGGGTGCGGGAAGGGGCGAGGGTTGCGCTTAGGGCTACGGCAACATCGACAGAAATCATGATCGTTCGTTTTGCATCAGACGTTAATCGAAGTCACTGAATGAGATGCTTCCAATTCGACCCCTGGAGTAGCGGCCCAGGACAGCTGGCCCAGGGTCGGCCCAGGCGGGTGAAGACAGTTCTCTGGATGGCCCAGAACTACTCAGACACCTGATCTGACGGCCAGAAATTATTAAACGCGAAATCTGACGTCCCAAAACGCTGATAGCCTGAGAGAGCTTAGTTTAGGCTCAATTTTACTATCCTTAATTAAGGATCTGAACATATAATCTTCCACCAAGTAAACCAATAAGTATCAACTACAAGGAGTAATCAACACTACTAGCAACCCACAGGTACCAATTTGTAGTTTTGAATACAAGATTGGATACAAGAGATGAACTAGGGTTTGAGAGGAGATGGTGCTGGTGAAGATGTTGATGGAGATTGATCCCCTCCCGATGAGAGGATCGTTAGTGATGACGCTGGTGATGATTTCCCCCTCCCAGAGGGAAGTGTCCCCGGCAGAACAGCTCCACTAGAGCCCTAGATTGATTCCGCCAAGGTTCCGCCTCGTGGCGGCGGAGTTTCGTCCCGTAAGCTTGCCCATGAATTTTTCCAGGACAAAACCCTTCATATAGCAGAAGATGGTCGCCGGAAGCCCACCAGGGGGCCTAGGAGATAGGGGGCGCACCCTATAGGGGGGGGGGCGCCCCCTGTCTTCTGGACAGGCTATGGGCCCCCTGGCCTATTTCTTTCGCTCATAAGTTCTTAATAAATCCAAAAGGTGGTTTCATGGAGTTTCAGGACTTTTGGAGTTGTGCAGAATAGGTTTCCAACGTTTGCTCCTTTTTCAGCCAGAATTCCAGCTGCCGGCATTCCCCCTCTTCATGGTAAACCTTGTAAACTAAGAGAGAATAGCCATAAGTATTGAGATATAATGTGTAATAACAGCCCATAATGCAATAAATATTGATATAAAAGCATGATGCAAAATGGACGTATCAATCTCCTAGATAGATCTTGCGTGATCGCAGGAATTTTTTTGAAATTACTGCGTTCCCCAGCATCTCTATGAAGGTACCTGAGGGAGTCCTGGATTAGGGGGTATCCGGACAGCCGGACTATATACTTTGGCCGGACTGTTGGACTATGAAGATACAAGATTGAAGACTTCGTCCCGTGTCCGGATGGGACTCGCCTTTGCGTGGAAGGCAAGCTTGGCGATGCGGATATGTAGATCTCCTTCTCTGTAACCGACTCTGTGTAACCCTAGCCCCCTCAAGTGTCTATATAAACCGGAGGGTTTAGTCCGTAGGACGACAACAATCATAATCATAGGCTAGCCTCTAGGGTTTAGCCTCTACGATCTCGTGGTAGATCAACTCTTGTAATACTCATATCATCAAGATCAATCAAGAAAGAAGTAGGGTATTACCTCCATAGAGAGGGTCTGAACCTGGGTAAACATCGTGTCCCCCGCCTCCTGTTACCATTAGCCTTAGACGCACAGTTCGGGACCCCCTAGCCGAGATCCGCCGGTTTTGACACCGAGATTGGTGCTTTCATTGAGAGTTCCACTGTGCCGTCACGATAAGGCTTGATGGATCGCCTCATTGTCAAGGACAACATCACCTCTGGGGGAGCCCTGGTTGTAGGCCAGACTCTCCGGCTGGGCAGCTTTGTCATGACCGCCTGTTCGGCCCCCACGCCGACGATGACTTCCCAGGTCATCAAGAACAGTCTCTACGCCAACTCAGAATTTGCCGAGCAGATGGATCCAATAGATCTCTCCTCCCTTATCGAGCTCTTGGATCGCATCGCCGCCCTGGGAGTTGCTACGGACTATGATCGGATCGGGCTTAAACCCGACCAAAGGGAGATTAACTCTCCGCCGTCACCCATCAGATAGCGGTAGTGGAGGAACAACACAACGAATCTTCCTCTATTTTGAGGATGAACTATGTCCGGATTCCCGAGCTCTCTGAGCCGGATACCCGTCTACGGGAGGACATGGCCCAAGATCCGAACTTAGAATTGGGCAGAAGGCCAGAAAAATTGGGCAACATCCCGGAGTCCGAACTGTCGAGACCGGGAACTCCTTTGCCCCTAGGTCTCAAATCGGGTCAGGGTTTGGATTTTAATCTACCCACCCACCCAAATATAGGCGATCTTTCCCACATTAGACAAGAGCCCCAAGAGACAGTACACCACTTTTGGGCCAGATTCCTCCTTGTAATGAGCAAGGTCAAGGACTGTCACGAGGAAGACGCAATCTCATTCTTTTGCAATAATTGCACGGACAAGGGAATTCTCAATCCCATAAGTCGCCGTGACATAGCACACTTTGCCGACTTGGCGACCATAGTACAGAAATACTGTGCAATGGAAAGCACCTGGAAAACCCAAAAATTCTGGGATCCTCCGGCTCTCACCAAATCCCCTGTCCGAACTAAAAGGGTGCGCTCTCGTAAGCCACCCAATCAAATTACAAAGAAGCCAAAGCCCTTCACAGGGCGTGGAACCATACTGGAGGGATGGCTCAACGGGCCATGCAAAATCCACAGCACAACGGACTCCGTACCAACACACAGCCTTAGAGCATGTTGGGTACTCCGGCAAGTTGCCACGAGCGGCGAGGATCTCCTCATTAACAATGCCGCAGAGCTCCATCCCATGGAGGATAACAATACAGTACTGACAGTCTTCAAGACTTTTGCCTCAAACAACAGGCGCAAGCGAGCGCTCCGCAGCCTCGCCGAAATCTGCCATGTTGCAGCAATAAACCCATGGAACGACACGGCTATAACTTTCAATTCGAGTGACGAGCCTCAATTCCGAACAGTCCGGGCACCAGCCGTGCTAGTCCTTATTCCAATTGTGATGGTTTCTGGCTTACTAAATTGATCATGGACGGCGGCAGCGGATTAAACCTCATTTATGAGGAGACTCTTAACAAGATGGAAATAGACAAGAGCCGCATTGAGCAGAGCAGCACGACCTTCAGGGGAATCATCCCTAGTCTAGAGGCGCAATGTGCAGGAAAAATCACACTGGACGTGGTATTCGGCACGCCGGATAATTACAGGTCTGAAGAAATCATATTCCAAGTGGCACCGTTCAGCAGCGGATACGACGCCCTTCTAGGGCGGGATGCATTCACGAGCTTTCAAGCTATACCCCACTACAGGTACATGAAGCTCAAGATGCCCGGGCCCAATGGAATCATCACTCTAGCCAGTGATCCAGACATAGCACTCCGCGCTGAAAACAGAACCGCCGCACTGGCCTTGAGGCATTATCTGAAGCCCTCGCAGTAGAAGAATTAACCACACTGCGCTCCACAGTGGACATGGACGATGTGATACTCGACAAATGACCCAAATTCCAGGTCCACCCAACGGACCCTACAAAAACAGCGTCAATCGGGACACAGCTGAATCCAACAATAGACGCCGCTCTACGAGAGTTCTTGCACGAGAATTGGGACATCTTCGCCTGGCATCCTTCAGACATGCCAGGCATCCCACGCAGGCTGGCCGAGCATAGCCTAAACATACTAAAGGGATACAAGCCGTTCAAGCAAACTCTTCGGTGCATTTCAGAACCCAAGCGACAAGCCATGGGAGAAGAACTGGCCAAGCTAATCGAGGCCGGATTTATCAGAGAAATAAAACATCCGGACTGGCTAGCAAACCTGGTGATGGTACCAAAGAAGGGCAAATCATGGCGCCTATGCGTCGACTTAAAAGACCTTAATAAGGCTTGCCCAAAGGATCCCTTCCCTCTACCTCGCATCAATCAAATAATCGACGCTACCGCATGACACGACTCTTTGTGTTTCCTCGACGCATACTCCGGATACCATCAAATCAAGATGGCGGAGTCCGACCAGGCCGCAACGGCATTCATCACTCTATACGCCCCTTCTGTTTTAACACGATGCCTTTCGGGCTCAAAAACGCTGGTGCAACCTATCAACGCATGATTCAGACATGCTTGGAAACACAAATCGGCAAAACAATGGAGGCATACATAGACGACGTGGTCATCAAAACCAAATATGTCGAATCCTTAATAGACGACTTGAGGCTTACTTCGACAATCTCCGAACATATGACATTAAGCTCAATCCGTAAAAATGTGTCTTCGGCGTACCTGGCGGAAAGCTCCTGGGCTTCATCGTCTCCAATAGAGGAATCAAAGCAAATCCGGCTAAAATCCGAGCTCTCTCACAGTTGGCTACCCCAACAGACCTCAAGCAAATCCAGAAATTAACTGGATGCGTGGCTGCCTTAAGCCGCTTTATCTCCCGATTAGGAGAAAAGGCATTACCCCTCTATCGCCTTCTTCGACGCACCGACCACTTCGAATGGACGGATGCGGCTACGGCCGGACTGGAAGAAATAAAGGACCTCTTGGCCAGTAATCCAATCCTGGCCGCACCAAGTATTGGTGAACCCATGTTGTTATATATAAGCTGCAACACATCAGGTTGTAAGTGCAGTGCTCGTGGTCGAACGAGAGACGGACGGACATAAGTTCCCGCTTCAAAAGCCGGTATACTACGTATCCATTGTCCCCATTCCATGCAAATCACGGTACCCACATTATCAAAAGATAGCGTACGCGATCTTCATGGCATCCCGAAAACTACGACACTACTTTCAAGAGTGTTCAATCACGGTGGCCTCCGAAGTACCACTCAATGACATAATAAATAACCACGACACCACGGGCCGGATTGCTAAATGGGCTATCGAACTCCTCCGGTTCGACATTACATACAAACCACGACGAGCCATTAAGTCGCAAGTACTGGCTGACTTCGTCGCCGAATGGACAGAAGCCGAACTCCCTAAAGAGTATGGCGCGTACTCCTATTGGATCATGCACTTTGACGGCTCTAAGATGCTGGCTAGTCTAGGGGCAGGCGTTGTTCTGACATCCCCCACAGGAGATACAGTCCAATACGTACTTCAGATACTAGACACAGATTCCAACAATGCAGCCGAATACGAGGCTCTATTGCACGGTCTTCGGATGGCGGTCTCCATGGGCATCCAACGCCTAGAAGTGCGTGGGGATTCGAACCTTGCAATATCTCAAATAAACGGAGACTTTGACGCCACGGACCCAAAAATGGCGGCCTACCGCAATGCCGTTCTTAAAATGTCAGCTCGGTTTGACGGGCTCGAATTCCACCATGTGGTAAAAGAAAACAATCAAGCGGCGGATATCCTCGCCCGCATCGGCGCTAAGCGCGACCCCGACCCACCCAACATCTTCATGGAAAGGCTGTTCAAGCCATCTGTGGTGTGGGAAGGGGAGACCGGCAATATCAGTTCGGATCCGAAGACAACCCCAGACCCCGAATACTCTCACATAATTGGAGGCTCCGCCACTGAGATAACACCGTCGACCCACGTGATTATGGCTATAATAGCCCCGTGGATGGAACCCTTCTTAGCCTACCTAAATAGGCAAGAACTCCTTGAGGACCAAAATGAGGCACGTTGCATTCTGCGACGCTCTAAAGCCTACAAGGTCCACGAGGGAGAACTTTATAAGAAAAGCGTGACTGGAGTGCTCCAAAGGTGCATCTCCGAAGAGGAAGGATGGCAGCTTTTGGCAGAAATTCATGCCGGACTCGGCGGCCACCACGCCGCAGCTCGGGCCCTTGTAAGCAAGGCCTTCCGTACAGGTTTCTACTGGCCGACAGCCCGAGCGGACGCACAGGACCTTGTCCAACATTGCGTAGGTTGCCAGCTCTTTGCCAACCAAAGCCATATGCCGCCTACCGCTCTGCAAACAATCACCATAACCTGGCCCTTTGCGGTCTGGGGGCTCGATATGGTTGGACCCCTTAAAGGAGGAAGCCATAAGAAAAAATACCTGTTGGTCATGGTAGATAAGTTCACCAAATGGATAGAGGCCAAGCCAGTTAAAATGGCCGAATCCGGACCAGTGATAGACTTTATATCCGAAGTCGTACACCGTTACAGTGTCCCCCACAGCATCATCATCAATAATGGCTCCAACTTTATAGCCGACGAGGTGAAAACTTGGTGCGGAAAGATGGGTATTAAGCTCGATTACGCCTCTGTCTATCACCCCCAAACAAACGGTCAAGTCAAATGAGCGAATGGTCTTATTATGAGCGGCATCAAACCTAGACTAGTGCGATCCTTGAAGGAATCAGATTCGCACTGGGTCGAGGAGATCGACTCCGTACTATGGAGGCTACGGACCACGCCAAATCGCACCACCGGATACACACCATTCTTTATGGTGTACCGCGCACAGGCGGTATTGCCCTGCGACATTATTCATAACTCACCTCGAGTGCGCATGTACGAAGAGAAACAAGCCGAGCTAGATCGGCAGGATAGTTTAGATGCCCTGGAGGAGGAACAGGACGTAGCGAAGGCCCGTTCCGCATTTTATCAGTAGCATGCTCGAAGGTATCAAAGCAGAGAAGTACGGGCCAAAACCTACAACATTGGCGAACTCGTTCTGCGCCTACCGGAGAAGAAAAAGGACAAACTCAAGCCCACGTGGGAGGGTCCGTTCATCATCGACAAAGTTCTCACCGGAGGGGCGTACCGCCTGCGTGATGCATCAGACCACCGACTCAAGCCGAACCCATGGAACGCGGCCAAACTCCGAAGATTCTATGCCTAGTGCCAAACTCCGTGTTCGTTCCCCTATCTTTGTTGATTTAAAAAAAAAGATATACCCTCCTCATTTCTTTCTTTTCTTTTTATATATAGCCTTAAACGCTTTAAGTGCGCTTCGACCGCACACTCCTGCCACACTATGTGTGTTCAGCATACCTGGGGCTTCTTACACAGAAGCTTAATATAAATTATCTTTTGGGCTTTATGCCCACCACATATGCGTCATTTCTCCATATGTGCCTTTTTTCACCATTATATCCATCGATATGACTTAGGTTTTGGTCAAGCTGGGTTGCCTGGCTCTTGTGTTTATGCCCTACGTTCTTGTTAATTCGGCTAGGGCATAAGGGAAGCACCTCTGCGATTGTTAATGCCGGGTCAGCCAGATGTGTACCTCAGACTGGGTGAAGCCGAAAGCTAGCGTTCTTAAGGGAATATTCGGTCGGTGAACAAAAGGTGTCTTTTACTTATTACAAAAACATGCCCGCAGATGTTCATATCCTGCGTTATTTTTCGCAGTTTGGACATGCACATTAATGCATGCACACCCAGGGAAAGGAACCCTTAACGGAACTATTCTCCCTGAAGATGTTTCTTACTACCCATGTAATATAACATAACTAGTTGGGTACTTGTCTATTCAAGCACTTATGACCCCTACGCCTGGTTACCACGCGTGCCCCGGTTTTCACATAACCGAGCGGGTATTCGGATACACTTCGGACTGTCGGGTCCAGAGGTTGAAGCGAAAAGATCGGTCAAGACAAATGATTTACAATCCGGGTAGGGACATAATATGTCCTTCGAAGTACAATGTCACTTAGACTGACTAAATTCTTCTTCTATACCATCCAGCAGGCTGTCTAGTCTATAGTCCTATGTGGAATACTTAGCGGCTAATGCTACTTGGTCATACACCAAATGAACAGGGATCTCCTTCGCATCTAACCCTACAGGTCCGAAATCGACCATATGGTTCGGGTCAGCCTTGGTGTAACGCGTCTTCACCATGGCCCAGGCTTCCCCTGCGCCTTGTCGGTAGGCCGAAATCTTCCATAATCGGAAGCACTGTCGTGCTCCCTTGAGCATCTGCATCAGATCCCTCATGCCTACGGGAAGGGAGGTGGATGGCCATAAGGCTTGGGCAATGTCCTGCATCACTTGTCGAACTTGTTCGTGCAGTTGCGAGAGCTCCGGCAGAAGATCACCTGCAGATCCGGGCATTTCCTCTTCAAGATGACCTGTCAGCACGCCTACACACATAATTCCGTTAGCGTCGCTTCTTCGCCGAACCTTATAGTGATTCGTCAGAACACTTACTGAATATGCCGCGTCGAAGCTTCATGTTCTCCTTTACAAAGTCCGCAAGCTGGGCCCGAACATCCTTTAATTCGACGTCTAGTCGGACGTTCGCGTCCTGAGAGTATTTTTCTCCTTTATAACCTTGGTAAGCACACGCTCGCTAGCCTTTAGTTGTCGCCGAACATGTTGCTCACCCTCTGGTACGATCTCCGGATTGCCTCCGGGATTGTCTGTAGAGTCTATTGTTAGAATTGCATTCATGTCGAATACTAAAACGGGTACATGCCATAACATTATTTATGCTCGAAGCAAATATTACTAGATGGGGCCTTCGAAGGCTCCTCCATTACGGCAAGTGCGGCCTGCAATTGGGCTTTGCACTCCTCCAGCTCTTTAGACAGCTGGGTATTTTTCTCTGTCAGAACCTATGCACACGACGATCCTTAAATCAGTTGTGCCAACTGTTTCAAGTCTCAGGGGCTACCGATATACATACTTATCAAATTTTCTTACCTGTATATCCTTTATGTACTGGTCTGTGGCCCTGGCGAGGCCACCTTGAGCAGCCCGGATGTACGTGTCCCCTGAGTTGAAGGCATCGAACGCCTCTTCAGAGAAAGTAGGGTCGCGTAGTGCGGCCCGTCAGCACCTATGATTCATGGCGCTCTTCACTTAGGAGTTTGTAGCGGCGAATCTATCCACACCCTCTGTTGGAGGATTATCCGCGTTGACCTCCACCATTGAGCCCGGCCTCAGAGTCTGGCTGGTGGAGGCGTGACCGGCAGGCTCTCCGGATATAGTCCGGTGAGCGCTCTTTCTGTAGAAAGACAATGGACATTGTTATACTTTAACGAGGATAATTTTGTGGCAGGGTTTTAAACATACCTTTGCAACGGCATCTCGGTCCTGACCACTTCCTTTTAAGCCTACCCGGCTTCGGTGCCCCTTGTTGGCGAGTCACTGCGGGTTCGGCTTGGCTCCCCGATGGCCTTCCCTGTAAAGCGTAATACATATGCGGTAGGTGAAGTGTAGAGAGGGAATCCTTTTTGGAAGTCAGGACTCTGGCTTTACTTACCTGGGATACATGGAGTAGGCCAGGATAATCGGCTGTAATAGCCACCATCACACCATCGCAACTTAACTGATAAAATATCCTGTCGACGAGCTCCACAAATATGTCCGGATCTTCTTTGAGTTCGGGGTCGATAGCTCGGTTGAGGTCCTCCGGTTGTGGGGATGGGCTGTCAACATCCTTCATAGCTCTTCACAGTTCCTGGTATGAATTGACGAAGTAAGCATTCGTGCTAAAAATATAGGAAAGACTGGAATAAAAGATAGGGACTCACCCAGCTAGGGGGGTTGTACATGGAGAATCCATCCTGTGGCTTAATACGGATGAACTCCCCCTCTTCTCCTTTGTATAAATCGGACAATATCTTCGCCAGAGCGGCAGGAGAGTCCGTACCTTTACGGCCGCAGTGGGTGGCATCATCGTCCCCATTGAAGTGCCACATGGGTTTTCCCCGATATTAAAGTGGCTGCACTCCCCGCAGTATACATATGGACATGACTTCAATTATTGTCAGTCCTGATCTGGCCAGCGTATTTATCCTGCTCATCAGGAATAAGATCTCTCTGTTATCTTCCTCCTGGGGGCTCCTGGGGCGCCAGTTGTAGCATTTCTTCAACGGAGCATTTACGAACTCGGGAAGGCCTTTCCGGATAGGGTCCGGAAGAGGGACATCCTCCATGTAGAACCACTCCGAAGGCCAGTCTTCGAACGTCTTCTTCGGGGTACCGGATAGGTATCGGGTCCCGGCGATGCACCATATTTCGGCTCCGCCCACTTGATATACCAACCCCTCTTGAGTGTGGGGTACGAGGCAGAATAGCCTCTTCCACAACTTGAAGTGGGCTTCGCAACCCAAAAATAGCTCACAGAAGGCAACGTAGCCTATGATATGCAATATGGAGGCCGGGGTGAAGTTATGCAGCTGGAGGCCGTAGAACTCCAGGAGCCGCGGAGGAAAGGATGGACTGGAAATCCGAGTCCCCTCAACAAATAGGGGATGAAGCACACCCGCTCTCCCTTGGATGGGTTTGGATAGCTCTCCGCTTGCTCCCCGCCATTATAAGTGGCTAGTCCAGCTCGGATGGGGACCATGTACGCAGGCGGAAGAAACCCCTTGGTCTGCAGCTCTACTAATCGGCTGTGGGGGACAGAACATTTCTCCCAATCACCTGGCCTAGTGCTACGGGAGCGGGAGGAGGAACTGCGACAACCGTCCATGGTGGTATGGATTTTTCTGGTCGCGCTTTTGATGAATGCTCACTGGGAGGAGATGGTATGATTTGGATCTGAGGATCCCCGTCTCTTTAAATAGACGACTTACTTACATGGTCAGGGTGGCAAACATAAAAATGCCCTGACTCTCGCATTCGCTTGACATGTGGAGGTAGCCATTATTGCAGCACAGAAGCTGAGGAGTGCAATATTGAAGGGAAGCCGGACACTGCTCGTTACAACAGGTACTCTGGAGAATTTGGAGAAGAACCCACCTTGCAATGCCGAAGACAATCTGCGCGCCGGACTCATCGTCATTGAAGCCTGGTTCAGGGGCTACTGAGGGAGTCCTGGATTAGGGGGTATCCGGACAGCCGGACTATATACTTTGGCCGGACTATTGGACTATGAAGATACAAGACTGAAGACTTCGTCCCGTATCCGGATGGGACTCTCTTTTGCGAGGAAGGCAAGCTTGGTGATTCGAATATGTAGATCTCCTTCTCTATAACCGACTTTGTGTAACCCTAGCCCCCTCCGGTGTCTATATAAATCGAAGGGTTTAGTCCGTAGGACGACAACAATCATAATCATAGGCTAGCCTCTAGGGTTTAGCCTCTACGATCTCGTGGTATATCAACTCTTGTAATACTCATATCATCAAGATCAATCAAGCAGGAAGTAGGGTATTACCTCCATAGAGAGGGCCCGAACCTGGGTAAACATCGTGTCCCCTGCCTCCTGTTACCATTAGCCTTAGACGCACAGTTCGGGACCCCCTACCCGAGATCCGCCGGTTTTGACACCGATAGTACCCTCCGGCCACTCGACCCGAGCAAGCTTGTTGATTGTCCCCCCTCCACAGTCCGCCTATTGGTCGTCGACTATCTTCGTCTTGAGGTTGAAGACCTTTAGGCACAGGCCGAAGTGTGTCTGGACTCGTAGAAAGGCCTAACAAATGATGATGAAGGCTGAGATGTGCAAAAAGGAGTTCAGGGCCAGATCAAGAAAATCTAGCTCGTAGAAGAACATCAACCCCCTGACGAAGGGGCGGAGCGGGTAGCCCAGTCTCTGAATAAAGTGGGGGACAAACACCACCCTCTCGCCTAGTCGGGGCGTGGGGACGACTTGGCCCTCTTTTGGATCCCTGTGAACAAGTCGGTCGGGAGGTAGCCGACGTGCTTCAGATCCTCGATGTCGTTGTTGGTGACGGTAGAGGCCTCCCACTTGGCATTCTCACCAGATCTGACCATGACCAAATTGAGGTAGTGGCTAGGAGGGAGTTCTTGAGGGAGGACGGGTCGGGCACTAGAGCTCTGTAGACTGGGAAAGCAATGGCGAGACAAAGGAGAAAGCATGCAGACATAACCATATTTTTTCCCTTTTGTAAGCTATTGTAATACCAAGAGTCCTTTGACTACGCCGTAGGCCTCACCGCTTCCTGATATAGTCATGTCGTTATGCGTGAGTGGGATAACCAAAATCATTGATCATCTCCCGTAAAAAACGGGGCACGATCTCCATATTGATGGGACATGCCAATGGAGGAACTACCTCGAACTGCGAATCGAGTGCTCACAACGGTTCAGTGTTTATAACCGGCTATGGCCTTTCGTCAAAAGTTGTCAGGCGAGGGCACTATTCACACTTGGGTGGTTGGCCTTCGAGGCTAAGTAATTTTTACAATTTGGACACCGGACACAGTTCGGGTTACGGATGAATGAACTTGGATAGGTAACTCTTGAAGATTCGGCTGAAGGGGACTACTCCGAACACAAATGGGGAGGATAACTCGCCTCGGAAGCCGGAGACTTTGAGTGCACAAAAGACACCAGGGATCATGAAACACCGGTGTTGAAGGTTAGTTCGGCGGCTACTGAGGGAGTCCCGGACTAGGGGGTCCTTGGGCTGCCGGCCTTTCTCTTATGGGACCGACAGGTGGGTCGCGCTACAACTGCTAGAAGGCCGAGCTATGAGGTGACTCCGTATCCGGACAGAAAACCTTTAATGCCTTGGTGTGTCCTCCAAGTCAAGATAAGAGAATCGGCATGTTTATCCCTTCATCATGACCGACCATATGTAACCCTAGTCCCCCTGGTGTCTATATAAACTAGAGGGTTTTAGGCCGTAGAGGCTAGAGGAAGCCTAGGGTTTAGTTCATCTGATCTCGTGGTAGATCGACTATGTAATCATCCTATACATTTCAATATAATCAAGCAGGACGTAGTGTTTTACCTCTTCGAGAGGGCTAGAATCTGGATAAACATCGTGACCTTCGTCCCTTGTTCCCCATTGATCCAAGATCCACAGCTCGGGACCCCCTACCCGAGATCCGCCAGCTTTGGCACGGACAGTAGTGAAGAACTTACATGTTTCAGTAACGGTGTGAGCCGTTGGTGGGTGTGTAAGCCCCTTGGTAGCTCTTATGCCATGTTGAACCCATGCAATTGTTGTTATTGGAGTTCCCGCTCACTCAGATCGGCTCCGGCTCCGTGCTAGCTCATGAAGTTTCCGCTCACTCAGATCGGCTCCGTGCTCTCCTCGCCCGCTTACATTTTTCTTCTTCTGATCGCTGAGTGCTAGGTCAGGAAAATGGCTATTGTTCTTTTTATTAAATCAAATGAAGTTCACATAATGTAGGATTTAAAAAAATAGAGATTAAAAAACAGACAATAAAAAATGTTCACGAATTTAAAAAATATTAGTGGATTTAAAACAATATTTATAAATTTCAATTGGGTATGCAACTTTTAAAATCTTCATGGACTTCAAAAAAGTTTGTGAACTACAAAATTATGCATGAATTAAAAAAATGTTCATAGTCTTTTCAAATGTTCGTGAGTTTTAACTATTCATGAATTATCATGTAAAACAATAAATATAAATATAGAGCCAAACAAGAAAAAACAAATAGGAAACAAATAGAAAACTTTAAAAACCCTTGTAAAAACAGAAAAGAAAGAAAAACAAAAAAAGTAGGCAATACCTTTTCAAAACCGAAAAACCCGAAATCACTAGTTAAGGAGTACTCCTTGCGAAGATCACTTCAATTCCCCAGATTGCGACAAGTGGCGCGCTGCATGTGCGCCACTTGTCGCAACCTAGAAGTTTTCCCTTTTTCGTAGATCCGTTTATTCAAAACGTTTTATCTCTTAAACCGTGCATCCAAATCTCGATCCGTTTTCGCCGTTGGATTCCTCATGTTGAGATCTTCAAAACTAGATCCCATGTTGATAGGTTTTGACGAACTTTTTTTCACGAAAAAAACGGACGAAAAAACCGAACCGGGACCACGGTTTTTTCCCTTTTCGAAAGAGGCACGGCCGTGACTCTCGCGAAAGAACAACCGTGCCTCTCGCGGAAGTAAAACCGTGCCTCTCGTGAAAGAAAAATAAAATAGAAAACACGTTTTTTCCGTTTTCGAGGAGGTACGGCCGTGACTCTCGCGAAAGCACAACCGTGCCTCTCGCGGAAGGAAAACCGTGCCTCTCGCGAAAGAAAAAAACAGAAAACATGTTTTTTTTCGTTTCCAAGAGGCACGGCCATGGCTCTCGCGAAAGCACAACCGTGCCTCTCGCGGAAGCAAAGCCGTGCCTCTCGCGGAAGAAAAAAAACAGAAAATATTTTTTTTTTCGTTTCCAAGAGGTACGGCCGTGCCTCTCGCGAAAAAAAAACGTTTTTTTGTGAAAAAAAATTCGATTTTTTTTTGTCGAAAAGCTAGGGAAGACCGGCGAAAAACCAAAACGTAAAAAAACCCCAAAAAAACCGTTTAAAAAGCCGAAAACGCGTGCAAAAAAATAAAAAAATAAAATCCTGAGGGAGCGCCCAGAGCGTGACACGTGACGAATGACTGAGAGCGCGCCAAGTGGCGCTGATCGTTACGAGACTCCCGAAGGAGCGCTCGTTAATTAGTTGCTTCCGAAAAACCCGGCCAACCCATCGACACACGCCCTTGCAGGCTGGGCCCATAGCTTCTTCCACATCCCTGATGCACTAGGAAGCTCCAAAACTAAAAAGCTTAGTATCTTAATAGATATATTTCCACGCAAATCCTCTCAACACTCTCTTAAGACAAAACTCTGTGCCAATCGTTTACAAATAAAAAACATACTTCTGAATGAAATGAAAACTTGCCGTCACGTAGCGACTCAACTTAGCAAAACAAGCGCACACCCGTACGTGCCTGCGGCGCAGCTTCCAGGCAAGCAGACGCAGTGGTTTTGGTTGGTGGTTTCTGATCACCAATCTATCACACGAGACGCTACCACAGATAGCCATTAGCCAAGCATCAGATTCCGATCGATGATGGGGAACCTGCATGCATTTCCACACCCGAACCTTCACCGCTTCTTCTTCATCCATCCACGGACATGCACTGCACCGGACGGTCGTCCTGAGGTCTTCGGACGGATCGATGAGAATCCATCCCGTCATGCTCGGTTGCTCGTTAGATCCCCAACTGAGTTGCTGCTGGGTCGGATGAGACGCGCGCGCGCGCTCATGTTATTTTTTTCAGACCAGACCCAGACCTGGAACGCCGGGGACGAACCTGGCCTGGCCAGTGGGAAAGGAGATCCCCGCGGTCCTGAGGATCCGGTGCCCGTTGGCCTTTTGGCTTGGCTGAAAATATCTGATCTGATCTTCAATTGGCCTGCATGTGGACGAACCAGGGCGAGGCGTTTCGGATCAGGAAAGCCGGAGGCGCGAGAGGATCGGCCGCAAAGGGAAAGCGAGCTGCGTCGATCGATCGAGATTTGGCTGGCCTTCTTCTGCGACCCCTCATCAAAAACAAAATCTGGCGTGCGCAGTGTTGTGTGAATGGATGGGTCATGATTGACGGTCTGTGCAAATATAGACAGCACGAACCAATCTGACCCGATGAACAATAAAAACACACTCTGCCAGACACGAAAGCCATAATGCGGATGCCGCCAATCGGATCCCAAAGCAGCTTTGATCAGCAATGGCCAATATTAGCCGTTAAACTTTAAGCTTAGAGCAAAGCCTGGCCGGCCATTCGCCGCCGGTTGGGGCGCGCACGTATGCGTAGGCCCAAACCATCCTAGCGGATAAGCTAGACTACAGCCAGAGGACGCATCAGGCGTGCACACGAACGCGGTCATGTTCATGTGCGACGAATCCAGAGCAAAAGCTCGTTCCTTTTTTTCTAGTAAAAAGGCGTAGACGAAAGGAGAGCGAATTAGAGGAAGTGGCCGTGCTTTCTTGGGTCCTAGCGAGCGCGACGTGACATGCAAGGGAAATTTTTGCTAAAATAATTTAGCGGGCTGCGATCTTATCCTCGAAGAGCGTTGGCCCACAAGGCCCACGGCCGCCGGCCGGGGGATCCGACCGGTACGGCGCTCGCGTCAGCGGAATCCGGATGTGGGCGGCGAGTGCTGTCTGGTGTGCATGCGCTCTGCTTTTTGCTCCCAAAGCGCACGTGCTCCATTGTTTTGTTAGAATTAGAATGTTCTTGTGCCAGAAGAAGCATCAACCACTGCCATGATTAGATGATTAGGAGAGATGAAAGAAAAGATGTACCAGCTCCAACGCATGCTCATACGAGTATATCATTGCGTGCAATGCCTTGAAGATACAACCTGAACACAATGTGTAGTACTGTTACCATTCTTGCGGAAGTAGAACATGCGAGACTGAATTTGTATGTCCATTATACATGCAATTTATTTGAAACCATGTATTTACATGACATGCTTTGTAGCCCAAGTGTAGGCGTGGAGGGTCAGTGGGCCATAGACCCCTAAAAAAAGAAAATATACCAGCGCTGCTATGGTGGTGCCATGCATGTTGGCCATGAATCTTCTATCTTATCGGCAAGGAATGGTTTACGTTGATTGGTACGATGCTTGATAGTATAAGAGCATCCCCGGGACTTGAAGTAGCGTCATCTGAAGGCCAACCGGCGAAAAAATCGCCATGGGGATGGTCAGTTTTCCAACCGCCGCCTCAAGCTGGACGAGACGCCGCTTTTTGAAAACCAAAGTCGACCAAAGTTTGGCCAAACTTCATACAAAATGACACAAATTTGGAGTAAATTCAGGCGCTTTCATTGATATTTGTACAAATTGAAAACATAATTTTAAAAGAAACTAAAAACTACTACTACTACTACTAAGCCGCCGCCGCCGTCTTCAGCCTTCTACATGCCGAGGAGCCTGTAGAAGTTGGTTTAGTCGCCGTTGTCGCCGCCGCCGTCTTTGCTGCACCCCTGCCCTGGGTTGCCGTGGCGAACGGGGTTGGACGGCCCAGGCGTCTCCTCGTCGCTGTCGTCGAGGATGACGACGCCGCCCTCCTCGCGGCCGCGGCGCCGGGCGGCGATCTCCTCGAGGTACCGGCGCTGGCGCTCCATCTCCTGTCGGACGTAGTCGTCCAGCACCCATTTGAGGCCGGTCTCCACGTCAGCGACCATGGCCTCGTGCTCCTTCTTCACGGGAAGGAGCACCGACTCGGTCATCGGCTTGACGAGGCGGGAGGGAGGAGAAGGGACGCCGTCCTCGTTGATGACGAGGGCGCTGTGATACGTCTCCGTCGTATCTACTATTTCAAACACTTTTACCCTTGTTTTGGACTCTAACTTGCAAGATTTGAATGGAACTAACCCGGACTGACGCTGTTTTCAGCAAAACCGCCATGGTGTTATTTTTGTGCAGAAATAAAAGTTCTCGGAATGACCTGAAAATCCACGGAGCAACTTTTCAGAATTAATAAAAAATACTAGCGAAAGAATCAGCGTCAGGGGGCCCACACCCTATCCACGAGGGTGGGGGCGCGCCCCCTCCCCTAGGGCGCACCCCCTGCCTCGTGGCCCCCCTGGACGTCCACCGACCTCAACTCCAACTCCATATATTTGCTTTCGCGGAGAAAAAAACAGAAAGAAAGTTTCATCGCATTTTACGATATGGAGCCGCCACCAAGCCCTAATCTCTCTCGGGAGGGCTGATCTGGAGTCTGTTTGGGGCTCCAAAGAGGGGGATTCATCACCGTCGTCATCATTAACCATCCTCCATCACCAATTTCATGATGCTCACCGCCGTGCGTGAGTAATTCCATCATAGGCTTGCTGGACGGTGATGGATTGGATGAGATTTACCATGTAATCAAGTTAGTTTTGTTAGGGTTTGATCCCTAGTATGCACTATGTTCTGAGATTGATGTTGCTATGACTTTGCTATGCTTAATGATTGTCACTAGGGCCCGAGTGCCATGATTTCAGATCTAAACCTATTATGTTTTCATGAATATATGTGTGTTCTTGATCCTATCTTACAAGTCTATAGTCACCTATTATGTGTTATGATCCGACAACCCGAAGTGACAATAATCAGGATACTTCTCGGTGATGACCGTAGTTTGAGGAGTTCATGTATTCACTATGTGTTAATACTTTGGTCCGGTACTCTATTAAAAGGAGGCCTTAATATCCCTTAGTTTCCACTAGGACCCCGCTGCCACGGGAGGGTAGGACAAAAGATGCCATGCAAGTTTTTTCCATAAGCACGTATGACTATATTCGGAATACATGCCTACATTACATTGATGAATTGGAGATAGTTTTGTGTCACCCTATGTTATAACTATTACATGAGGAATCACATCCGACATAATTATCCATTACTGATCCAATGCCTACGAGCTTTTCACATATTGTGCTTTGCTTATTTACTTTACCGTTGCTACTGTCACAATTATTACAAAACTGCTACTGTTAACTTTGCTACTGTTACCGTTACTTCCATACTACTTTGCTACTAAATACTTTGCTGCAGATACTAAGTTATCTAGGTGTGGTTGGATTGACAACTCAACTGCTAATACTTGAGAATATTCTTTGGCTCCTCTTGTGTCGAATCAATAAATTTGGGTTGAATACTATACCCTCGAAAACTTTGTGATCCCCTATACTTGTGGGTTATCAAGACTATTTTCTGGCGCCATTGCCGGGGAGCATGGCTCTATTCTTTGAGTCACTTGAGATTTATATCTGCTGGTCACTGTGAGGAACTTGAAAGACGAAAGAACTAAGATTTATCTCTCAACTACGAGGGGAGGTAAGGAACTGTCATCTAGTTCTACACTAGATTCTCCTTCTGTTATGAGTAAACTTGTGACACCTAAACCTGCTTCTGCTATTAATTCTGATATGTCGCATGTTATTGATGATGCCACTTCTACTATGCATGATACTTATGATGAAACTACTTCTGTGCTTGAAACTACTGTGCCGTTAGGTGAATATCTTAATGAACAACTTGCTAGGGTTAGAGAGAATGAAATTATTGAAACTGATATTATTGAAGATAGTGATGATTAAGGTTCTCCCCCTAAATATGAATTAGCCGTTGTTCCTGAGGGTTATGTTATGGATGAAGAAACTGCTAGAGATTTTTTTGCTTGCAATGATAGATCTGTTCTTAAGAAGTTATTAGCTAAACTGAAACAGAAAACTCTGAATGCTAGAATGAAATATGACCCTGCTTTTGCTACTTCACCTATCTTTGTTACTGATAAGGATTATGAATTCTCTGTCGATCCCGAGATAATTACTTTGGTTGAATCTGATCCTTTTTATGGCTATGAATCTCAAACGGTTGTGGCACATCTTACTAAATTGAATGATATAGCTACCCTGTTCACTAATGATGCGAAATTGCGTTATTATTATATCCTTAAGATATTTCCATTCTCATTAAAGGGTGATGCTAAAACTTGGTTTAATTCTCCTGATCCTGGTTGTGTGCATGGTCCCCAGGATATGATTTATTATTTCTCGGCTAAATATTTCCCTGCTCATAAGAAACAAGCTGCCTTAAGGGAAATATATAATTTTGTGCGAATTGAAGAAGAGAGTCTCCCACAAGCTTGGGGGAGGCTTCTCCGATTACTTAATGCTTTGCCTGATCATCCTCTTAATAAAAATGAAATACTTGATATTTTTTATAATGGACTAACCGATGCTTCCAAGGACCACTTGTATAGTTGTGCTGGTTGTATTTTCAGGAAAAGAACAGTCGATCAAGCTAAATTGCTATTGAATAATACTAGCAAAAACGCCCGTGTGTTGCAACGGGAGGATATCACAAACTCTAACCCAATATGCATGGCTCAAAATCCCCGCATATTCAAATCATCTTGCGAGATGACACCTATTTTAAAAATATAGTAGTTAGTTTGAAGTTATTCAGTCAGATACTGACTCATTAACTCCTCTACAAAGAAATTAAAGATGAACTCTTTATCCCTTTGAATACTACATTGTTCAAGTTTTATGATGCTTTTATTGGATGGTGAAATTCATAAACTCGCCCCATTATGCATCTTCCTGACGTATAAAAGAGCCCATGCTTTTTAACGAGAAACAAAAATATTGAGAAGTTTATGTTATTATGACAAACACCAACATCTTGTTCATGTCCCTTTTCTTCATCGATCCGACGGCATCACACCAATAGATTACTTTTCTCTATATGGGATATGTATCCATCTTAACCCTCGTAAGAATACTACTCCATCTTAACCCTCGTAAGAATACTACTCATGCAACAATCATTAATTATTAATATTTACAAATTCAACGTTGAAGCAATAAATGAATCCAGCCCATCACAATATGTTCTGTAAACAGGGTTGGCAACCCTATTGACCCTGCATAACCTGTGTGATATGTTCAGGTTGTCTTGCAGGCACATCGAGCACAGGTGGTTGCTTTGTTTTTCTTGGTTGTGATGGTCTATTCCCCATGGATACGAACGCGACTCACCATACTTTTTTTGGGTTAAATCTTGCACGCCTCAACTTTTCACATACGTATCTCCCCCTCTCTCTTACATTTTTTTAATGCCTCTATCTCTCACGTTTATCTCACTTCTCATTTACCATTCTCTCTTAGGTGCCTCTCTTGAACTCACAGATCTCTCTCTCCATCCTCTATTTGGCTAACCCGGACGACATACTAAAAATCCTGGATGACCAAATTAAAAACTATGAATTTTTTTAGGAAATCATTTGAGACTTCCTTCTATTTTATTTAAATTTCCTTTTCAAATTCCTTTTGAACCTTTGCAAAAATCCCATGCCTTTTTCTACTTCAAGGTATACCTCCAAACTTTGCCGATATTTCTTCTGGCTTTTTCCCAAGTTCCACCAAAAATCTTAATATTTTTGGACACTTATAAAACCTAGTCGTAGAGTTTGAATTTAAACTTTCAATCATGCCCATTTATATTTTATGGATCAAGATCATTTTTCCGAGTCCAGGTAAAATAACCCCATGCCCAAACTCTTCTCCTAGACCTCCTTTTCTTTATTCAAATCTCTATTTTTTTCAGAAATAGACAAAAAAACTGAAGGAAGAGAGAGAGAGAGAGAGAGAGAGCAGCGCATCACTTTTGGCCCAAGGCCCAGCAACACCTCATCAACCTTAGCCGCCAGGGAGAGCCTCGCTCAATCCCGATCCCCATTCTTTCGATCCCCCTCGTCCTCCTCTCCATCCCCAGCCACCAGAGACACGCACACGAGAGAGGTTCGGCTGTCGCAGCCCCTCGCGCGCTTACCTCCCGCCAGGAACGCCGCCGCCCGATGCCGCCCCTCTGGCGAGCTCCTCCTCTTCTCCTCTCGTTTCCCTTATCGCGCCATTCTGCTCAAAGCAACCATGCTTTGCCACGGTCCGCGGCGAGCGTCGCTAGCCCCGCTCCTTCCCTGCCGCTCCCCTCCTCCCATGGTGCTCCTCTACACCGCTGAGTACGAGGCCGGCGAGTCCTGCCGTCGTCCCGAGGCAATCCACTGCTGTCCCTCTCCTTGTTCCCTTTCTCTTCTCTGCCATGGCCACCCGCAGGAGCTCGAGCTTGTCCCACACCTCCTTCCTGTCATCCTGCTTGCCGTCGCCTGGATCCGCGCCTCCCCATGCCCTGCAAGTCCCGCCACGCCACCCTCCTATGCATCGAGATGCGCCACCGTCTCAAGTGCTTGCCTCGCCTTACCGTGCGTGGATCTGGTCGCCCTTGAACCATCCCGGAATCCGGCGTGATCTGGCCAAAGAATGAACGCCGCCGCGTCTGGTCTTCTACCATGCCGGCGCGGACTGGAACCTCCCCTGCCTACATCTTCGGTGCTGCACACCCCATGTTTTTTTAAAAGATTGAAACATTTTTCTCAGATTAAAAAAGGATTGCGGGTTAAATACTAAAAAGCACAGGGACCTTTATGCAAAAAAGCCACGACAGTGAACCCGACAGACTCAATCCGTGCTTTATTATTAGGGAGAGATTTTGACTAATGAAAATAATTGGACTCTTCCTGAGCCAATTCCTGAGCCAACTCCTAAACCAACTCCAAAGAAGAGGGGTGTTCTATTTCTCAGTCCTGAAGATATGCAAGAGGCAAAAAAATCTATGAAAGAAAAAGGTATTAAAGCTGAAGATGTTAAGAATTTACCTCCTGTTGAAGAAATACATGGTCTTAATATACCAACTATTGAAGAAACACACAGTCTTGATAACCTGACACAGGTAGTAAAGGTAAATTCTCTCTATAGATATGATAAAGTTGAAATCCCGTCTACTAAGTTTGCTAGCCAATGCTTGGATGAATTTGACGACTTTATGGCTAGACAAGAAAATTTCAATGCTTATGTTGGTAGAGAATTAAAGAGTAATGCTTACATGATTGGACGCTTGAGTGATTATATGGCTAGAGTTAAAGGTGAACTTAAACTCATTTGTAAATATGCTTCTATGGTTACCACTCAAGCAGAACAAGTACTTAAAGCTCAAAGTGATTTGCTCGATGAATTAAATAATAAACATGACTTTGCTGTAGAGTGGCTACCAGAACGGGTAAAATGAATCAGGAACCTTTGTATCCTGAAGGCCACCCTAAGACAATTGAGCAAGATTCTCAGAGAAATAATGTAGATGCACCTAGTCCTTCTAAAAAGAAGAAAAAGAAAAATGATAGGACCTTGCATGCTTCTAGTGAACCTGTTGTAGACACACCTGAGAATCCCAATGATATTTCTATTTTTGATGCTGAAACACAATATGGTGATGAACATGAATCTAGTGATAATATTAATGATAATGTTCATGTTGATGCTCAACCTAGCAATAATAATGATGTAGAGATTGAACCTGCTATTGATCTTGATAACCCACAATCAAAGAATCAACACTATGATAAGAGAGATTTTGTTGCTAGGAAGCACGGTAAAGAAAGAGAATCATGGGTTCAGAAACCCATGCCTTTTCCTCCTAAGCTATCCAAGAAAAAGGATGATGAGGATTTTGAGCGCTTTGCTGAAATGATTAGACCTATCTTCTTACATATGCGTTTAACTGATATGCTTAAAGTAAATCGTTATGCTAAATACATGAAAGATATTATTACAAATAAAAGAAAGATACCGGAAGCTGCAATTTCCATCATGCTTGCTAATTATACTTTTAAAGGTGGAATACCTTAGAAACTTGGAGATCCAGGAGTACCAATTATACCATGCTCCATTAAAAGAAACTATGTTAAAACTGCTTTATGTGATCTTCGAGCCGGTGTTAGTGTTATGCCTCTCTCTTTATATCGTAGACTTGAATTGAATAAGTTGACACCTACTGAAATATTTTTGCAAATGGCTGATAAATCAACTGCTATACCTATCGGTATTTGTGAGGATGTGCCTGTTGTGGTTGGAAACATCACTATCTTAACGACCTTTGTTATTCTTGATATTCCCGAGGATGGCAGTATGTCGATTATCCTTGGTAGACCCTTTTTAAATATTATAGGGGCTGTTATTGATTGCAACAAAGGCAATGCCACTTTTCATGTTAATGGTAATGAGCATACGATACACTTTCCCAGGAAACAACCTCAAGTTCATAGTATCAATTCTATTGAAAAAATTCCAACTATCATTATTGGAGGTTTTGAATTTCCCCTTCCTACCGTCAAGAAGAAATATGATATTCTTATTATTGGGGATGTTCACATCCCCGTTGAGGTAACCTAGTGTTATTCGAAATTTTTCTGGTTTCATGTGATTCGGAATAAGTTTGTTAACAAGACTTGATCAACCTTATTAGTGGATTCCTTTTGATGACCATGAGATGGATGAAGTTAGAAGGCACAACCTTCTGTACCCTCCTTTT
Organism: Triticum dicoccoides; assembly: GCF_002162155.2. Classification (NCBI taxonomy): domain Eukaryota; kingdom Viridiplantae; phylum Streptophyta; class Magnoliopsida; order Poales; family Poaceae; genus Triticum; species Triticum dicoccoides. The sequence continues at coordinate 515,808,518 of NC_041381.1, read as the reverse complement.
ACTTTCTGTTATTTAGATTAAATAAAGTAAAAATAGTATTTTTTGTCTGTTTTCCGAATTATCCTTGCAATAAAAATACCCCGAAAATAAAAGTTCTCCAAATGCCTTGCAAATTTAACATGATTTTTTCTGGAATATTTGAGAATATCTGGCACTAAGAGCACAACATGGGGAGCTGGCACCTGGCCACGAGGGTCCAGGGCACGCCCACCCCTATAGGGCGCGCCCCCTGCCTCGTGGGCCCATGGTGGCCCCCCTCCACTTATTCCTGCACCCACACACTTCTTCTTCCTCCCAAAAAATCACCATCCCGCTCAAGCATGAGTTCTAGCTCACTTTGCTGCCATTTTCGATCTCCTTGCTCAAAGCTCCATTCACAAAACTGCTTTGGGGGATTGTTCTTTGGTATGTGACTCCTCCAATGGTCCAATTAGTTTTTGTTCTAGTGCTTTATTCATTGCAAATTTTTTCTGCCTAGGTGACCCTGTTCTTGAGCTTGCATGTCAAATTTATATGGTCCCAAGTAATTTTAATGCATGATATTGGCTCTAGGCACTTGTGGGAGTAGTTGCTATCAATTTTGTTGAGTTCGATTTACTTTTATTTTGAGTTACTAAAAATTTCATAAATTTTCAGAATAAGATGAATATATTTGTCTTGAGGGGCTCTTCTAGCCAAGGCTCTAAGGATAAACAAGTTAAGGAGAATGAAAATCCCAAGTATAATCTCCCCCGTGTGGCGGAAGTATGACCGTGTGAATGGCCTTGTGATGATTTCTTGAGAGCAGCCGGGATTCATGACGATTTTTATTCGTTGGCTGATAATGCGGGCCTCACCGACTTCCTCCACGACCAGGCTGAACAGTATCTCTTACTCACCAATACTTTCGTGCAAAATTTCTACTTTTATCCTAAGAAATCATCTCCTTCGGTAGAGTTTCATTTATATGATGTGGCTAGGGAGATGTCGCTATATGAATTTTGCAAGTTTTGCAAGATACCTTTTGTGGGCAGCTTAGAGGAACCACATCATAAAGATGTGGATGGATTTATTGATACTATTACTGTAGGGGAAACGAGGAAGGTTTCCGATGCAAGAATGACTAGCATACATTTTCCTATTTTACGCTACTTTACAATATTTGCTAGTCGATGCTTAATTGGCCATGGAAACTGTGGAAACCTTAGTGTTCCTGATAATATTATTTTGTTCCATGCTTTATTTCGTGATAACTCTGTTAGTATGGGTGCTATTATTTCTAAATGATTAAGCTTGAACCGTACAAAGGGCCCCATCTTTTGAGGTATCTATGCTTCACGCCTTGCTAAACATTTCAGGATACCTATTAGGCATTTTGTGGAATAGGAAAAACTGCTGCCCCCTACTTTTCTAGATTATAATAGCATGGTAGCACATGAGTTTATTGTTAAAAATGATGATAAGATGCTTTTGTATAATTTCAGATTTCATAAGAAACACAATGAGACTATTATCTTGCATGCGCCCTCCTTGTTTGATCTAACTGCAGGCCCTTGCCTCGTCTTACCGGAGGCCGTCTATGCGCTCCGTGGCCAGACATCAGCTCCAGAGCCTGAGCCGGAACCACCACTTGACCCTTATCGACCATCCTGTTATCAGTGGGATCTGGAGGAGATCGCCAGCCAGTGGCAGTACGATGATACTCCTCAGTACACCGGGGAGAGTGGCCACGATCCATGGGCATAGACCGACTTAGGCCAAAAGACTAAGCTTGGTGGAGTACGTATTTCTCACCGACACTACATTCATGTTCACACACTCATTCTAGTTGTCGGTGCTAGTTTACTTTCCATGCTAGTTTTTCGTTTTACTATCCATGCTAGTTTAATTTCTTTTTCTAGCTTTCTTCTTGTGTGTTTGATAAACCTTAAGAAAAACCAAAAAAAGTTAGTTTACTTTCCATGCTGTAGTAGTAGTAACTAAAAGAAAACCCAAAAAGATTTCTCGTTCTTCTTTTGCTTGTTGGGAGCTTTCCCGTGTAAATAGTTTTATTTCTTTTCTTTCCTTTGGGGGTCGAGAGGAGAAGACCATAATGAAAATGTTTAGTGGCTCTCATATGCATGATTGTCGATTTAACCAATAGCCCATATTACCTTGTCTTCTCCCTTGAATTGAATGCTTGCAGATTCCAGCTTAGTCCAATGCACGTGCACTATTATTATTATACACACCGTTCGGTCGTGGAAGTGAAAGGCAATAATGACGATATATGATGGAATGATTGAGATGAGAGAAGTTGGTATGAACTCGTCCTCTCTTGTTTTTGTAAATATGATTAGTTCATCGTCGCTGATTCGGCCTATTATGAATAAACATGTTTGCAATGACAACTAGAGATTATAGTTGCCTATGCCATGCTTAATTAGCTAGGAGCTTATAATGGTTTACCTTGCGTGCCAACATGCTATTAAAATGGTTGTGATGTGGTATGATAGGGTGGTATCCTCCTTTGAATGATTCGAGTGACTTGACTTGGCACATGTTCATGCATGTAGTTGAAACAAAATCGACATAGCCTTCATGATATTTATGTTCATGGTGGATTATATCCTACTCATGCTTGCACTCGGTGTTGATTAATTTTAATGCATGTTCATGACTGTTGTCGCTCTCTCAGTTGGTCGCTTCCCAGTCTTTTGCTAGCCTTCACCTATACTAAGCGGGAATACTGCTTGTGCATCCAAACTCCATAAACCCCAAAGTTATTCCATATGAGTCCACCATACCTTCCTATATGCGGTATTTACCTGCCGTTGCAAGTAAATTTGTATGTGCTAAACTCTAAACCTTCAAATGAAATTCTGTTTTGTATGCTCGAGCAGCTCATGTATCAACTAGGGCTGTCTGTATCTTCCATGTTAGGAGGGTTATTCTCAAGAGGAGTGGATTCCGCTCCTCACTCATGAGAAAATGGCTGGTCACGGGATGCCCAGTCCCATGCTCAAATCAGATCAAAATAATTGCAAACAAAACTCCTCAGGATTTTTGCTAGTTGGAGGCACCCGTTGTTTCGGGCAAGCCATGGATTGATGCTTGTTGGTGGTGGGGGAGTATAAAATTTACCATTCTGTTTGGGAACCGCCTATAATGTGTGTAGCATGGAAGATATCGAGATCTCATAGTTGTTATGTTGACAGTAAAAGTATACCGCTCGAAATGTTATTTATCTCCATTTCAAAATCGAGCTCTGGAACCTCTACAGATCTCTGCTTGCCTCTACGAAGGGCCTATCTATTTACTTTTATGTTGAGTCATCACCCTCTTATTAAAAAGCACCCACTGGAGAGCACCGCTGTCATTTGCGTGCATTATTATTAGTTTATATTGGGTATGACTATGAATGGATCTCTTTTACCATGAATTATAATGTTTAGTTAGTCCTTGATCTTTAAAGGTGCTCTGCATTTATGTTTTGCGGTCTCAAAAAGGGCTAGCGAGATACCATCTTGTTATATCATATTATGATTATTTTGAGAAAGTGTTGTCATCCGAGTTTTATTATTATTGCTCGCTAGTTGATTATGCCATTGATATGAGTAAACATGAGACCTAAGTGTTATTGTGAATATGGTTAGTTCATAATCTTTGCTGAAAACCTGAATGTTGGCTTTACATATTTACAACAACAAGAGCAAATAGAGTTTGTAAAAGTTTTTCTTTATCACTTTCAGTTTGTCAACTGAATTGCTTGAGGACAAGCAAAGGTTTAAGCTTGGGGGAGTTGATACGTCTCCGTCGTATCTACTTGTCCAAACCCTTTTTGCCTTGTTTGGAGTCTAATTTGCATGATTTGAATAGAACTAACCCGGACTGACGCTGTTTCAGGAGAACTGCCATGTTGTTATTTTTGTGCAGAAATAAAAGTTCTCGGAATGACCTGAAAATCCACGGAGCAACTTTTTAGAATTAATAAAAAATACTGGCGAAAGAATCAGCGTTAGGGGGCCCACACCCTATCCACGAGGGTGGGGGCGCGCCCCCTCCCCTAGGGCGCGTCCCCTACCTCGTGGCCCCCCTGGACGTCCACCGACCTCAACTCCAACTCCATATATTTGCTTTCGTGGAGAAAAAAAATCAGAGAGAAAGTTTCATTGTGTTTTACGATACGGAGCCGCCGCCAAGCCCTAATCTCTCTCGGGACGGCTGATCTGGAGTCCGTTCGGGGCTCCGGAGAGGGACCTTCGTCGCCGTTGTCATCATCAACCATCCTCCATCACCAATTTCATGATGCTCACCGCCGTGCGTGAGTAATTCAATCATAGGCTTGCTGGACGGTGATGGGTTGGATAAGATTTACCATGTAATCAAGTTTGTTTTGTTAGGGTTTGATCCCTAGTATCCACTATGTTTTGAGATTGATATTGCTATGACTTTGCTATGCTTAATGCTTGTCACTAGGTCCCGAGTGCCATGATTTCAGATATGAACCTATTATGTTTTCATGAATATATGTGAGTTCTTGATCCTATCTTACAAGTCTATAGTCACCTATTATGTGTTATGATCTGACAACCCCGAAGTGACAATAATCGGGATACTTCTCGGTGATGACTGTAGTTTGAGGAGTTCATGTATTCACTATGTGTTAATGCTTTGGTCCGGTACTTTATTAAAAGGAAGCCTTAATATCCCTTAGTTTCCACTAGGACCCCGCTGCCACGGGAGGGTAGGACAAAAGATGTCATGCAAGTTCTTTTCCATAAGCACGTATGACTATATTCGGAATACATGCCTACAATACATTGATGAATTGGAGCTACTTCTGTGTCACCCTATGTTATAACTATTACATGAGGAATCGCATCCGACATAATTATCCATCACTGATCCAATGCCTATGAGCTTTTCACATATGGTGCTTTGCTTATTTACTTTACTGTTGCTACTGTTACAATTACTACAAAACTGCTACTGTTAACTTTGTTACTGTTACCGTTACTTCCATACTACTTTGATACTAAATACTTTGCTGCAGATACTAAGTTTTCCAGGTGTGGTTGAATTGACAACTCAACTGCTAATACTTAAGAATATTCTTTGGCTCCTCTTGTGTCGAATCAATAAATTTGGGTTGAATACTCTACCCTCGAAAACTGTTGCGATCCCCTATACTTGTGGGTTATCATGCCGTCGTGGGTCCGCCGCCCGAGCGGCGTCTCCCGTGGCTCCGTCTTGACTGGGAGGAGCACCGGCAACCCGGAGGAACGGGAGCCCGACGAGGACGACGACACCGTCTCCATTCGCCTCGGCGTCCAGGTACCACCGCGGCGGTGAGGGGAGGGGGCGCCGGGTACTCCAACCGCGGCGAGTTGCCGGCCTCGATGTGCTCGAGGACGGCATCGAGCGTGCGCCCACGGAAGCCCCACCATTGGCGCCGCCCCTTGGAGTTGAGGCGACCGCGGGGTTCGGCACCGTTCGTGGCAGCTAGCTGGTTGGCGTGGCGGCGCTCGAAGTACGCCGTCCACAGGTTGTGGTTGTCGGGGGCGTACCTCGGTTGTTGCCACACGTACTCCGGCAGCGACGACCTGATGCGCGCGATCTCGGCGCGCCGTTCAGCACCGGCGGGCGGCGGTGGCATCGGGACTCCGCTGGCGCTGAGCCTCCACGAGCCCGGCAGCCGCATGTCTGGCGGCGCCGGATAGTCCACCTCGTAGAGGAGGTGGGCTTCCGCTCGTGCAGGTTGCGGCGACCGAAGCCATTTGGCCAATGATCCGTCCCGAGGTAGTGCTCGGACATGGTCGCGGTTTTGAGATGGGGGAGAGAGGGGAGAGGGGCATCGGCGGGGAGAGAGGGGAGAGGGGCGTCGGCGGGGAGAGAGGGGAGAGGAGCTGTGGTGAGGAAGTGTGTGGCCACCGGCGAGGGAGGGGAGGCTTTTATAGCGGCGGGTGGGCGGCAAGCGGACGGCAGCCGTGTGGACACGTGGTGGGAGGGGGCGGGACGCACGTCGGCGCGCTTTCACTACGCCGTCCGTGAGGAATCAATTGAAGGCTGACCGGCGGTAGCCTTCGCATTGATTCCTGCGGGAACTCGAGGCGATGAGGACAACGAAGGCGCCCAGTCGCTGACTTGGCGGGTCCACCTGATTTCGCGCCAAAGTCGTTTCCCCCGGCGCCCTCGGGCGCCTCCCAGCGCGCTGGGTTCGGCCTGGGTCCGCCGTCGTCAATTTGGGCCCTAACCGGCGAAAATTAGGCTCCTGAGACGCGACTGGGCCTGAGTGAAGATGCTGTAAGCCAATGGCGTTGATGCTAAATTATTCACCTGAAGCCTATCCCACTTCACCAGTGTATTTGCATCGATTACATGCACTCTCGTGTGCTTTCCCCGTAAGAAAATTCAGATTTTCTACCATGTGTGAGAGTAGAAGAAATTTTGTGAACCTAGGGACATCTGAACCCTATAACCTTATACGGCTGAAAATACACTTTAAACATTAATAATATGTACAAATAAATTATGCATGTAAGATATATTTTTCAAAATTGTATCGAATTACACACGCATACTTGTACCCATCCTCTAAGGACGTGAATGGTAAGTTGCATGGTGCAGGCCGATTGAGCCTAACTGAATAAATACATGCTATCGCACTACTTCTTCTCTATTTATTACTGAGCCAGATGAATTGAGTTGCCATAAGCTGCACATACGCAGCCTCCTCCCAAAGAAAATCAGGGTTCCTTTGCCTCCGCCGCCGCCGCCGCAAGTCCGCACGTCTCCGGTGGTCTTATGGTCATTGGGGCCGTGGTGGATCCTGGCCCTTATCAGTGCGAGGGCTCCGTTTTTTTAGATATTTCTTCATGTTTTGTTACGGTTTGTGTCCTGCTCAGGAAGGCAAGATGACGGCGTCTCTATGAAGATGGAATAAAGTTCTCTCCGCTCAGCCCCTGTCCCGGTGATGCGTCTAGCATGGTCGATGGGCGTGTGGAGGTGTGTCTCCGGCAATATCCGTTTTTTGGTGGATTTGCTCGGATCTGGTCGCCGTTTGTATACGTTCGTGTGTTTTCAGGTTGGATCCTTCCGACCTACGCTACTCTTTATGGGCAATGGTTGTTGTTATAGTGCGCTAGTCTCATGGGGCCTTAGCAGTAGACTTTTTGACTGTCCACTACAACAAGTTTTGCCCGGCTCTAGCAAGGGAGGGGCGATGACGGTGGCGCGCCTTCGGCTCTTTGCATGTAGTCATCACTAGGTGGTCTATGAATTTAGATGTAATTTTTATTATTTCTGATATTCGTCGTACTAGCATGGTTGAAAAAAAGTAGACCAGAAGTTTTTCCGCAAAAAGAAGTAAATACATGCTCCGAACATGTTGTGCACTGAGTTTGGTCGCCTACAAAGCCCCAAAGCAGGATCACAAGCAATGGCGGAGCGTGAGTGGAGAAAAGATGAAAGAGAAGATGCACTAGCTCCAACGCATGCTCATATGTATATCATTGCGTGCAATGCTTGAAGATACATCCTGAACACAATGTGTAGCACTGAAACATCCTTGCGGAAGTAGAACACACGAGACTGAATTTGTATGTCCATTATACATACAATTTATTTGAAACCATGTATTTACATGACATGCTTTGTAGCCCAATTGTAGGCATACAGGGGTGAGTTGGCCATAGAACCCTCAAAAGAAAATATATCGGTGTTGGTATGGTGGTGCCATGCATGTTGGCCATGAATCTTCGATCTTATCGGCAAGGAATGGTTTACGTTGATTGCTACGATGCTTGATATAAGCCAATGACGTTGATGCTAAATTAAGCACCTGAAGCCTATCCCATTTCACCAATGTATTTGCATCGATTACATACACTCTCTGGTGCTTTCCTCGTAAGAAAATTCAGATTTTATAGCATATGTGAGAGTAGAAGAAATTTTGTGAACCTAGGAACATCTGAACCCTATAGCCTTGTACGGCTGAAAATACACTTTAAACATTAAGAAAATGTACAAATAAATTATGCATGTAAGATATGTTTTTCCAAATTGTATCCAATTACACACGCATAATTGTACCCATCCTCTAAGGGTGTGAATCGTAGGTTGCATGATATAGCGCGATTGAGCCTGGCTTTTCTATTTATTACTCACCCAGATGAGTTGAGTTGCATAAGCTACACATACCCAGCCGCCTCCTCCCCAAAGAAATCAGGGTTCCTTTGCCTCCTTCGCCGTCGCCAGTCCGTTTCTTCTCCGGTGGCCTTAGGGCCATGTGACAGTCGTGGATCCTGACCCTTGCTGATAGGAGGGCTTCATTTTTAGATGTTACTTTAAATTTTGTTAGAGTTTATGTACTGCTCAGGAAGACAAGACGACGACGGCTCTATGAAGATGGAATAAGGTTATCCCCTCATAACCGTCGCCCAGTGATGCATCTAGCATCTTCGGTGGGGATGTGGAGTTGTGTCTCCGGTAGACTTGTTTTTGGTGGATTTGCTCAGATATGGTCGTGTTTCGTCTACGCTTGTCTGTTTTCAGGTTGGATCATTCCGGTCTACGCTACTCTTCATCGTCGGCGATTGCTCTTCTAGTGCGCTAGTCCTATGGGGACTTAGCACGACGACTTTCTAACTGTCTATTACAACAAGTTTTTTCCAACTCGGCGAGGGAGGAGCAATGACGGCGGCGTGCCTTCGGCTCTTCAATGCTTGTAGTCGCCGCTAGGTAGTCTACGAATCTTGCTGTAATTTCTATTATTTCTGGTATTTGTTGTACAATCATGATTGAAGAAATAGATCATAAGTTTTCTCACAAAAGAAAGAAAGTAAATACATGCTATGGACAAGTTGTTCACTGCGTTTGGTTGCCACAAAGGCCCGGGGTGCATGAGTGCGGGATCACAAGCAATGGCGGAGCGTGAGTGAAATCCAAGGAGGGGTCAAAACAACTACCGAGATTAGAGAGGTCTGGAGATTAGCAGGTAGTTTAGGCTTAGCAGGAGCTTATCCTCACAATTTTTCTCTTGGAAGGGGGCCGGGACCCTCCTTGGTCCCGCCGATGAGTATTTAATCTAAAACTACCACAATTCATGGAAACGTGACGAAAAACTACCACTTTACGATTTTGTGCGAAAAACTATCAATTTTTTCTTAAACCGTGGCAAAAAACTATCAAGTCGTGTAACCGCTCGCTTCCCCCGCGCTAAGCCCAAATCTGACCAGTTGGGCCCACAAACCAGGTGCCACCATGGCCAACCGACGCCCGCCGTGCGTTAACGGCATTAACGGCGCGTTTGCGGTCGGAACGACGACTGTCGGTGGTCCAATAAGTGGCCTCACAGGTGAGAGCGAGCTCAGCCACTCACTCATCCTCTTCCTCCTCGCTCGCTCAGTCACTCCTCATCCTCTCCCTCTCCCTGGTGCTCTGAGCTTGTCGCCGCCGCTGACATTGCTGCCGGTAGAACTTGAGGATGCCATCCTGGAATGACGAGGAGGGCTCGGACGAGGACATCTGCATGGTTTCAATGCATCCTCAGCTCTTTGTAAGTGCATAGTGGTGGAACAGAGTTAGGGTTAGGGTTATGTCAGGTTTCGGGTTCCGCAAACCCTTGAGAGGTTTGAACTCCCGGGTGCGTGCGGAGATCTCAACCTACCCAGCCTGCCAACTCGCGGTCCTCATAGCCTAGCACGTCGAGCTCGAAGGGAAAGAGAGACACAACAGTTTATCCTGGTTTGGGCCACCTTGTGGTGTAATACCCTACTCCTGCTTTGTGGTGGATTGCCTCGAGGGGCTGAGGATGAACTAGTATAGTGGTTGAACAACCTTTGGAGGTGAGGTGTTCTTGAGCTCAGGTGAGCTGGTGAGACGGTGAGGGTGGAATGGATTGGATGATCCGGCCCGGTTTTCGTCCCCACTCTATGGTGGTGGCTAGGTCCTCTTTATAATGGCCTTGGTCCTCTTCTCAAATGTTGGCAGGAAGGGATCCCACAATAGCCAGATTTGAAGGGAGACAACAAGTACATCCTATCCTGACCAAAGTGGTCTTCGCCTGCAAAAGCCTCTGGTCGTGACATTGCGGTGGGATCGGCGATGACCTCCGTCCTGCCGTCCTGGTGGTCTTGGTCTTGTTGCATCAAATGGGAAACCTTTGGTTGATTCCTCGGGACTCCGCGCCTGCTGCTTGCCTCCCTTGCACCAAAGAGGAAACTGGTATGCTGCGCCCGCTGGCGCCTGCCTGGACTTGGTCTTCCTGGCTCATGTCAGCTGAGCCTTATGAGGTGCACCTTGCATAGAAATCTCTGCTCCTCGGGAGCCAGCCTGGGGAGGCCGATCCCCTGGGAGGTCTTGATGTCGTCCGCCTCGCGAGGCCTGGCCCCTCGCGAGGGTCTTGAGTTATTGATGCTGAAACTGGACCGTACCAGGCCGTCGATGGAGCCACGCCGTGAGCCGCAGGCAGGCAAGTCTGGGTACCCCCGTATCCAGAATGCCGACAGTAGCCCCGGGGCCCAAGGCAATCTCAGACTTGGCTTCTAGGCGAAACCAAAGGGCAAGTGCAGAGCGCCGCGGGCCCTAACCGCCTGCGGCCTTGGACGACGCGTGGCGATTGATGGGACGTGGGCGTCTCTACTTCCCATGCTGCCTTGAAATCCGTCTGACTTGACGAGTCGATGCTGCATGCAGAAGAACATCGTTGGGCGAGATCATGGAGGTCGGCGGTTGGCCTCCCTTTAGCTATAAATGAGGGGAGGGGTAGAGCCCCCCCTCGCTCATCTCTTTCTTCGTATTCTTGTTGCTCGTACCTTCTTCTTATCCACCTTGCCGTTGCATCATTGGCGCCAATTAGGAGGTTTTCCACGGCAGAAAAGGGAAAAGCCCCTCAGGAGGGGCCTGACCCACTTCCGTCGAAGAAATGGTTCTGCCGCCCCTGCGACACCGGCGCGAGGCAGGAGATGACTAGGCCTTGGCAAGCACGGCCTCCGCCCGGCTTCCCCCTTCCCTTGTACGCCCGTGCGCGGGACGGTGATGCGCGTTGTCGAGCAGCCCCAGGTGGCAGCGGACGGGCCATTGCCGTTCTGCCTGCTGGGCTGTGGTCCCATGCCAAGGGTAGCTCGCGCGAGTTTGTTGTGTAGGTAGTGATGTCACTCGACTCGTGGATCCTGCTCCCGGGGTTCTTTGCCAAAGACATACCACCGAGGGGGGCGCTCGAGCTGTGGCTGCAACACGCCGGGTGCTGCAGCCTGGCCATCGGGGCTGAGGTTGAGGTGGTGCCTCCCGGCGACGTCTTCATGACCCGCGGGTGGGGCGAGGTCGCCCAAACTTGCCGCGTGGAGGGAGCCCTCGCGATCCACTTCGAGTAGGATGGCGCCTCCACTCTGTTCTTCAAGGTATTCGAGGAGGAGGGCCGGCGGCTGGAGTGCTGCCCCGGAAGAAGCAGCACGCGGGACGCGGCCGTGGGTGCAGGGCCCGCCTCCGGCCCTACCGGCGTCTCCTCCAGCAGTAGTGATGACTCCTGGGAATCCAGCGACTCTCCTGAGAGCAGTGATTCTCCGGAGTCTAGTGACGACAGCTACGTGCCGCCAAGCTCCCGCCATGCCCGGAGCGCTGCAGCAGCGGCCGCTCGGCATCGCTGGTGACATGCGCCGGCCTGGATCTTGGAAGCCTTTCTTCTTTTGTTTTCTTGCGCAGAATTATAACCGGCCCCGTGGGGGCATGTAAGAATCGAAATGTTTTAATTCCAGCGTTTTACTCCTTTTGCTACTGCGTTGAAATCGCATATCCCTCTGGCATGGTTCCCCCTTTCCTCCCCTTAGACAGCTTAACACTCTATGCCGACGGGACCCAGTCCCCAGGCAGGCTTCAGCCGTTGCTGGTATGCCAGGTCGCGATGCCGTGGTCAAGGCCAGGAGGTGAGCGGCCCGAGGTCTGGTGAGAGCTCCTGAGACACGATGCTCACTGATAACCCACAAGTATAGGGGATCGCAACAGTTTTCGAGGGTAGAGTATTCAACCCAAATTTATTGATTCGACACAAGGGGAGCCAAAGAATATTCTCAAGTATTAGCAGTTGAGTTGTCAATTCAACCAAACCTGGATAACTTAATATCTGCAGCAAAGTATTTAGTAGCAAAGTAGTATGGAAATAACGGTAACAGTAGAAAAAGTATCAGTAGCAGTTTTGTAGTAATTGTAATAGTAGCAACGGTAAAGTAACTAAGCAAAGAGAAATATGTGAAAAGCTCGTAGGCATTGGATCAGTGATGGATAATTATGTCGGATGCGATTCCTCATGTAATAGTTATAACATAGGGTGACACAGAACGAGCTCCAGTTTATCAATGTTGTAGGCATGTATTCCGAATATAGTCATACGTGCTAATGGAAAAGAACTTGCATGACATCTTTTGTCCTACCCTCTCGTGGCAGCGGGGTACTATTGGAAACTAAGGGATATTAGGGCCTCCTTTTAATAGAGTACCGGACCAAAGCATTAACACTTAGTGAATACATGTACTCCTCAAACTACGGTCATCACCGAGAGTGGTCCTGATTGTTGTCACTTCGGGGTTGTTGGATCATAACACATAATAGGTGACTATAGACTTGCAAGATAGGATCAATAACTCACATATATTCATGAAAACATAATAGGTTCAGATCTGAAATCATGGCACTCGGGCCCTAGTGACAAGCATTAAGCATAGCAAAGTCATAACAGCATCAATCTTAGAACATAATGGATAATAGGGATCAAACCCTAACAAAACTATCTCGATTACATGGTAAATCTCATCCAACTCATCACTGTCCAGCAAGCCTACGATGGAATTACTCACGCATGGCGGTGAGCATCATGAAATTGGTGATGGAGGAAGGTTGATGATGACAACGGCGACAGATTCCCCTCTCCGGAGCCCCAACGGACTCTAGATCAGCCCTCCCGAGAGATTTTAGGGCTTGGTGGCGGCGCCATATCGGAAAACACGATGAATCCTTCTCTCTAATTTTTTTCTCCCCAAACGTGAATATATGGAGTTGGAGTTGAGGTCGGTGGAGCTCCAGGGGGGCCATGAGGCAGGGGGCGCGCCCTAGGGGGGGGGGGTGCCCCCACCCTTGCGGACAGGGTGTGGGCCCCCTGAAGTTGATTCTTTCGCCAATATTTTTTATTAATTCCAAAAAGTTGCTCCGTGGATTTTCAGGTCATTCCGAGAACTTTTATTTCTGCGCAAAAATAATACCATGCAGTTCTGCTGAAAACATCGTCAGTCCGGGTTAGTTCCATTCAAATCATGCAAGTTAGAGTCCAAAACAAGGGCAAAAGTGTTTGGAAAAGTAGATACGATACAGATGTATCAACTCCCCCAAGCTTAAACCTTTGCTTGTCCTCAAGCAATTCAGTTGACAAACTGAAAGTGATAAAGACAAACTTTTACAAACTCTGTTTGCTCTTGTTGTTGCAAATATGTAAAGCCAACATTCAAGTTTTCAGCAAAGATTATGAACTAACCATATTCACAATAACACTTAGGTCTCATGTTTACTCATACCAATGGCATAATCAACTAGCGAGCAATAATAATAAATCTCGGATGACAACATTTTCTCAAAACAATCATAATATGATATAGCAAGATGGTATCTCGCTAGCCCTTTCTGAGACCGCAACACATAAATGCAGAGCACCTCTGAAGATCAAGGACTGACTAAACATTGTATTTCATAGTAAAAGAGATCAAGTCATAGTCATACTCAATATAAATTAATAGTAATGCATGCAAATGACAGCGATGCTCTCCAGCGGGTGCTTTTTAATAAGAGGATGATGACTCAACATAAAAGTAAATAGACAGGCCCTTCGCAGAGGGAAGCAGGGATTTGTAGAGGTGCCAGAGCTCGATTTTGAAATAGAGATAAATAACATTTTGAGCGGCATACTTTCACTGTCAACATAACAACCAAGAGATCTCGATATCTTCCATGGTACACACATTATAGACGGTTCCCAAACAGAATGGTAATGTTTATACTCCCCCACCACCAACAAGCATCAATCCATGGCTTGCCCGAAACAATGAGTGTCTCCAACTAGCAACAATCCTGGGGGAGTTTTGTTTGCAATTATTTTGATTTGATTTGAGCATGGGACTAGGCATCCCGGTTACCAGCCATTTTCTTGTTTGTGAGGAGCGGAGTCCACTCCTCGTGAGAATAACCCAACTAACATGGAAGATACATACAACCCTAGTTGATACATGAGTTGTTCGAGCATACAAAACAGAATTTCATTTGAAGGTTTAGAGTTTGGCACATACAAATTTACTTGGAACGGCAGGTAGATACCACATATAGGAAGGTATGATGGACTCCTATGGAATAACTTTGGGGTTTATGGATTTTGGATGCACAAGCAGTATTCCCTCTTAGTACAAGTGAAGGCTAGAAAGAGACTGGGAAGCGACCAACTAGAGAGCGACAACAGTCATGAACATGCATTAAAATTAATCAACACTGAGTGCAAGCATGAGTAGGATATAATCCACCATGAACATAAATATCGTGGAGGCTATGTTGATTTTGTTTCAACTAGATACGTGAACATGTGCCAAGTCAAGTCACTCGAATCGTTCAAAGGAGGATACCACCCTATCATACCACATCACAACCATTTTAATAGCATGTTGGCACGCAAGGTAAACCATTATAAACTCCTAGCTAATTAAGCATGGAATAAGCACCTATAATCTATAATTGTCATTGCAAACATGTTTATTCATAATAGGCTGAATCAGGAACGATGAACTAATCACATTTACAAAAATAAGAGAGGTCGAGTTCATACCAGCTTCTCTCATCTCAATCAGTCCATCATATATCGTCATTATTGCCTTTCACTTGCACGACCGAACGGTGTGGATAATAATAATAGTGCACGTGCATTGGACTAAGCTGGAATCTGTAAGCATTCAATTCAAGGGAGAAGACAAGGTAATATGGGCTCTTGGTTAAATAAATAATAATGCATATGAGAGCCACTCAACATTTTCATCATGGTTTTCTCCTCTTGACCCCCACAAAAAGGAAAAGAAATATAACTATTTAGACGGGAAAGCTCCCAACAAGCAAAAGAAGAACAAGAAATCTTTTTGAGTTTTCTTTTAATTACTACTACTACAGGCATGGAAAGTAAAATAACTAAAAGCTACTACTAATTTTTTTGTTTTTTCTTAAGGTTATTCAAACACACAAGAAGAAATCAAGAAAAGGAAAATAAACTAGCATGGATAGTACAATGAAAAAGTATGAGCACCGACAACCAGAATGAGTGTGTGAACATGAATGTATTGTCAGTGAGAAATACGTACTCCCCCAAGCTTAGGCTTTTGGCCTAAGTTGGTCTATGCCCATGGATTAGAGCTACTCTCTCCGGTGTACTGAGGAGTGTCATATGAGTACCACTTGTTGGCGATCTCCTCCAGATCCCACTGATAAAAGGACTGTTGATAAGGGTCAAGTGGTGGTTCCGGCTCAGGCTCTGGAGCTGGTGTCTGGCTCCGGTATGCGTAAACGTCCTCCGGCAAGACAAGGTACTTTCCTGAAGATAAGTCAAACAAAGAGGGTGCAGGCAAGATAATAGTATCACTATGAGTTTTATTAAATCTCAAATTATACTTAAGCATCATCTCATCATTTTTAACAATAAATTCATGTGCTACCATACTCTTATAATCTAGAAAAAAAGGGGCTAGCAACTTTTCCTCTTTCTCATAATGCCTAATAGGTATCCTAAAGTGTTTAGCAAGGCGTGAAGCATAGATGTGTCCAAAGATGGGGCCCTTTGTACAATTCAGACTTAATCGTTTAGCAATAATAGCATCTAAACTAACAGTGTTATCCCGAAACAAAGCATGGCACAAAATAACAATATCAGGGGCACTAAGGTTTCCACAGTTCCCTCGACCAATTATGCATCTACTAGCAAATATTGCAAAGTAACCTAGAACAGGAAAGTGTATGCTAGTAATTCTTGCATTGGAAACCTTCCTCGTTTCCCCTACAGCAATCATATCAATAAATCCATCCACATCACTACGACGTGGTTCCTCTATGTTGCCCTCGAAGGGTACCTTGCAAACCCCACAGAAATCATGTAGTGACATCTCCCTAACCTCATCATATAAATGAAACTCCAGTGAAGGTGCTGATATCTTAGTATGAAAGTAAAAATTTTGCACGAAAGTATTAGTGACTAGGAGATACTGATCGAGCTGGTCGTTGAGGAAATCGGTGAGGCCTGCATTCTCAGCCAAATGATAGAAGTCATCATGAATCCCGTCTGCTCTCAAGAACTCATCACAAGGCCATTCACACGGCCGAACCTCCGCGACACGAGGGAGATTATATTTGGGCTTTTTATTCTCCTTATTTTTTATCCTCTGAGCTTTGGCTCAAAGTGCTCCTCAAAAATCTCTTCATCATTTTCTGAAAATTTCTGAAATTTTTAGTAATTCAGGATAAAAGTGAACCAAGCTCAACAAAATTGGTAGCAACTACTCCCACAAGTGCCTAGAGACTATATCATGCATTAGAACTACTTGGGACCAAATAAATTTGACATGCAAGCTCAAGAACAGGGTCACCTTTGCAGCAAAAATTTGCAATGAATAAAGCACTAGAACAAAAACTAATTGGACCATTGGAGGAGTCACATACCAAAGAACAATCTCCCAAGCAGTTTTGTGATTGGAGCTTTGAGCAAGGAGATCGAAAATGGCAGCAAGATGAGCTAGAACTCGTACTTGAGCTGGTTGGTGATTTTCTTGGTAGGAAGAAGAAGTGTGTGGGTGCAGGAATGAGTGGAGGGGGGCCACCATGGGCCCATGAGGCAGCAGGGCACGCCCCAGGGGGTGGGCGCCTCAGGACCCTCGTGGCCATGTGCTTGCTCCCCCTGATGTGTTCTTAGTGCCAGATATTCTCAAATATTCTCGAAAAACATATTTCATTTTCAGGGCATTTGGAGAACTTTTATTTTCGGGCTATTTTTTATTGCATGGATAAATCAGAAAACAAACAGAAAAATACTATTTGCTTTATTTAATCTAAATAACAGAAAGTAAAAAGAGGGTACAGAGAGTTGTGCTTTCTAACTTCATCCATCTCATGCTCATCAAAAGGAATCCACTAACAAGGTTGATCAAGTCTTGTTAACAAACTCATTCCGAATCGCATGAAACCGGAGAATTTTCGAATAGCACTAGGTTACCTCAACGGGGATATGCATGTCCCCAACAATAAGAATATCATATTTATTCTTGACAGCAGGGAGAGGAAATTCAAAACCTCTAATAGTAATAGTTGGAATTTTTCTAATAGAATTTATAGTGTGGACCCGAGGTTGTTTCCTCGGAAAGTGTACCGTATGCTCATTACCATTAACAAGAAAAGTGACATTGCCTTTGTTGCAATCAATAACAGCCCCTGCAGTATTCAAAAAGGGTCTACCAAGGATAATCGACATACTATCGTCCTCGGGAATATCAAGAATAACAAAGTCCGTTAAGATAGTAACGTTTTCAACCACAACACGCACATCCTCACAAATACCGACAGGTAGAACAGTTGATTTATCAGCCATTTGCAAAGTTATTTCAGTAGGTGTTAACTTATTCAATTCAAGTCTACGATATAAAGAGAGAGGCATAACACTAACACCGGCTCCAAGATCACATAAAGTAGTTTTAACATAGTTTCTTTTAATGGAGCAAGGTATAGTTGGTACTCCTGGATCTCCAAGTTTCTTTGGTATTCCACCCTTAAAAGTGTAATTAGCAAGCAAGGTGGAAATTTCAGCTTCCGGTATCTTTCTTTTGTTTGTAACAATATCTTTCATGTACTTAGCATAAGGATTCATTTTAAGCATATCAGTCAAACGCATACGCAAAAAGATAGGTCTAATCATTTCAGCAAGCGCTCAAAATCCTCATCATCCTTTTTCTTGGATGGTTTAGGAGGAAAAGGCATGGGTTTCTGAACCCAAGGTTATCTTTCTTTACCGTGCTTCCTAGCAATGAAGTCTCTCTTATCATAATGTTGATTCTTTGATTGTGGGTTATCAAGATCAACAGCAGGTTCAACCTCTACATCATTATTATTGCTAGGTTGGGCATCAACATGAACATCATTATTAACATGATCACTAGGTTCATGTTCATCACCAGATTGTGTTTCAACATCAGAAATAGAAATATCATTGGGATTCTTAGGTGTGTCTACAACAGGTTCACTAGAAGCATGCAAAGTCCTATCTTTTTCTTCTTCTTAGAAGGACTAGGTGCATCAACGTTATTTCTTTGAGAATCTTGCTCAATTCTCTTAGGGTGGCCCTCAGGATACAAAGGGTACTGAGTCATTTTACCTGCTCTAGTCATAACTCTAATAGCATTATCATTTTTCTTATCATTTAATTCATTGAGCAAAACATTTTGAGCCTTAAGCACTTGTTCTACTTGAGAGGTAACCATATAAGCATGTTTACTAATAAGTTTAAGTTCATTCTTAACTCTAGACATATAATCACTCAAACATAAGCATTACTTTTCAATTGTCTAGACATATAATAAGTTTAAGTTCATTTTTAACTCTAGACATATAAGCATGTCCAATCATATAAGCATTACTTTTCAATTATCTACCAACATAAGCATTGAAGTTTTCTTGTTTAGCCATAAAGTCATCAAACTCATCCAAGCATTGGCTAGCAAACTTAGTATACAGGATTTCAACTTTATCATATCTATAGAGAGAATTTACCTTTACCACCTGTATCGAGTTATCAAGACCATGTATTTCTTCAATAGGCGGTAAATTAAGGCCATGTATTTCTTCAACAGGAGGTAAATTCTTAACATCTTTAGCTTTAATACCTTTTTCTTTCATAGATTTCTTTGCCTCTTGCATATCTTCAGGACTGAGAAATAGAACACCTCTTTTCTTTAGAGTTGGCTTAGGAGTTGGTTCAGGAAGTGTCCAATTATTTTCATTAGTCAACATATTATTCAATAGCAATTCAGCTTGATCAACTTTTCTTTTCCTGAAAACACAACCAACACAACTATCTAGGTGGTCTCTGGAAGCATCGGTTAGTCCATTATAAAAGATATTAAGTATTTCATTTTTCTTGAGAGGATGATCAGGCAAAACATTAAGTAATTGGAGAAGCCTCCCCCAAGCTTGTGGGAGACTCTCTTATTCAATTTGCACAAAATTACATATTTCCCTAAAAGCAGCTTGTTTCTTATGAGCGGGGAAATATTTAGCAGAGAAGTAATAAATCATATACTGGGGACTACGCACACAACCAGGATCAAGAGAATTAAACCATGTTTTAGCACCACCCTTTAATGAGAATGGAAATAATTTAAGGATATAGTAGTAACAAGTTTTCTCATCATTAGTGAACAGGGTGGCTATACCATTCAATTTAGTAAGATGTGCCACAACAATTTCAGATTCATAGCCATAAAAAGGATCAGATTCAACCAAAGTAATTATCTCAGGATCGACAGAGAAATCACAATCTTTATCAGTAACACAGATAGGTGAAGTAGCAAAAGCAGGGTCATATTTCATTCTAGCATTCAGAGACTTTTCTTTCAGGTTAGTTAGTAATTTCTTAAGATCAGATCTATCATTGCAAGCAACAAAATCTCTAGCAGTTTCTTCATCCATAACATAACCCTCAGGCACAACAGGCAATTCATATTTAGGGGGAGAATCTTCATCATCACTTTCATCAATATTATCAGTTTCAATAGTTTCATTCTCTCTAGCCCTAGCAAGTTGTTCATCAAGAAATTCACCGAATGGCACAGTAGTATCATGCATAGAAGTAGTTTCATCATAAACATCACACATAGCAGAAGTGGCATCATCAATAATATGCGACATATCAGAATTAATAGCAGAAGCAGGTTTTGGTGTCGCAAGGTTACTCAAAACAGAAGGAGAATCAAGTGCGGAGCTAGATGGCAGTTCCTTACCTCCCCTCATAGTTGAGGGGAAAATCTTAGTTCTTTTGTCTTTCAAGTTCATCATAGTGACTCAAAGAATATTGCTATGCTCCCCGGCAGCGGCGCTAGAAAATAGTCTTGATAACCCACAAGTATAGGGGATCACAACAATTTTTGAGGGTAGAGTATTCAACCCAAATTTATTGATTCGACACAAGGGGAGCCAAAGAATATTCTCAAGTATTAGCAGTTGAGTTGTCAATTCAACCACACCTGGATAACTTAATATCTGCAGCAAAGTATTTAGTAGCAAAGTAATATGGAAATACCAGTAACAGTAGCAAAAGTAACAGTAGAATTTTTGTAGTAATTGTAACAGCAGCAACGTTAAAGTAACTAAGCAAAGACCAATATGTGAAAAGCTTGTAGGCATTGGATCAGTGATGGATAATTATGTCGGATGCGATTCCTCATGTAATAGTTATAACATAGGGTGACACAGAACTAGCTCCAGTTCATCAATGTAATGTAGGCATGTATTCCGAATATAGTCATACGTGCTTATGGAAAAGAACTTGCATGGCATCTTTTGTCCTACCCTCCCATGGCAGCGGGGTCCTATTTGAAACTAAGGGTTATTAAGGACTCCTTTTAATAGAGTACTGGACCAAAGCATTAACACTTAGTGAATACATGAACTCCTCAAACTACGGTCATCACCAAGAGTGGTCCCGATTGTTGTCACTTCGGGGTTGTCGGATCATAACACATAATAGGTGACTATAGACTTGCAAGATAGGATCAAGAACTCACATATATTCATGAAAACATAATAGGTACAGATCTGAAATCATGGCACTCGGGACCTAGTGACAAGCATTAAGGATAGCAAAGTCATATCAACATCAATCTTAGAACATAATGGATACCAGGGATCAAACCCTAACAAAACTAACTCGATTACATGGTAAATCTCATCCAACCCATCACTGTCCAGCAAGCCTACGATGGAATACTCACGCACAATCGACGGCTATGGGGAAGCAGGCTGGGGCTCTAGACGGATCCGAAGTTGGAGCCGCTCCGACACCGTGAACAATGGCGGGGGTGAATCGGCTCTGGTACGGTTCACGCGGTCGTCATCGAGGCAGCTCCAGTAGCAACGAGTAAGAGGTACACATCCCAGTGCACGACGACAAATGGATAGCGTCTCCGACATTAGGGAGGAGGGAGGCTGTGAATTTGGTGCGGTTGGGGGCACCATGGAGGAGGAGCTGAGGTTTCGCGGCTCGGGAGAAGGGAGCTTCAGGGGAGAAGGTGATTCGGCTCCCACGAGGTATGAATGGGGAGGGAATTGGGAGGGGAGTGGAACCATGTCTTACGGATGCATTTGTCTGAAATGTGTGTGTGTGGGGGGGGAGTTACAGTTCTACTCCCTGCCTTTAAGCTTCTCAGCTTGGGTCTGTGTACTGAGGGTCGGGGATAGTAGAGTAACTTTGCTTCTTCCCAAATAGTGGGCGCTAGCGATTTCAGGCGAGGAGGGCGTGTTTTGAAATATAGTGGGCACGAGCGATTTTGGGCGAGGAGAGCGTGTTTTGAACTAGTGGGCGTGAGCTATTTCAGGCGAGGAGAGGGTGTTTTGCCGACCATGGTTTATGAATTATTCGGCACATGTCATTTCGGCCGAGGAGAAGGCGTGCTTGGATGAAGTTATGAACCTACCCTTGATGTACATAGGGCCAATTGATGCGTGTCCCACCTAGGCCGGTAATTTCACGTCTCCCATTTATTTGCTCGGGCGAATTCCACCGAGCAGAGGGTGTTTAACAGTTCGTTCAAATTTTGGGAGAACGAGCATCCACGTCTACCTTACCAAGTCGATCCGAATCAAATTTTGAAATATTAGCTTGCCACTTATTTTTTAGATGGAGAGATGATGCTCGGGAGTAATGTGTTTTTACATGTTCGTTGCTAGCGATTTACTATATGACAAATAGTTGACCCACTCAAAAACAGGAATCAAACCCAAAATGAAATATCTCAATTCAATGAAATAGCTTGTTCACCAGGTCAAAATAGTGAACTAAATCCAAAATTGAACACCTCAATCGAGTAGCATGTTGTACAGTATTATAGTAATCCATGAACATGTTGAAAGCTAAATTAATGAACTTGTTTGATATACGCATATCTCTGTTCATGTGTGGATTGCAGACAACATGTTCTCCAATTTAAATATTTGAATGCAAGTTTATATCAAAACATGGATTGTATCAGTCTTTGATGCATAAAACGCGACCTCCCTCTCTCCCGGACTCCTGCTCTCTCTTTCTCTCTCTCCGAAAATCTTCAATTCTGTCGCACACATCCAACACACAAACCTTGTTGGTCCCTCTACATCTCTCTCTCTCTCTCTCTCTCTCTCTCTCTCTCTCTCTTTGTGTGTGTGTGTGAGGGGGGTCTTTCTAGTTCGCATGCATATATACTCGATCTATAGGTCTCTCTAGCACACTATGTATGATTCTCTAGTCCAAGATAAATATCTTCGGTGCACTCATCGTACGCACACAAATTCCTTGGCTTGTTGCCCATAGCTCTCGCACGCACCACTCTGTCGTATCGAAGCTCTTCCCTCTCTCTCAAACTCTCCATCTACCTAGGTCACACATACACATGCATATCTCACTCGCACTCGATAGACCCATCTAAAACTCTATCTCTCTCCCTCGTCTCTCTCCATATCCCATGCACACACACACAATCTCATGCCTAGCCAAGTATGATGGTCTCTCACTTGTAGGCACACGCAGTCCCCCCTATATGTATATGACTAGATAATCTTAGTCTCCATCACAAACATGTGCATGGTCTATCTCGATTTCTCTTGCGGCATCTTTCTATCGCGCATGCACCTCCCTCGATCTCCCACCCATATAGTCCCCTCATGATCTTGAGGGGATCTCTCTATCACAAACACACCGTCTCTCCCTCCCCATGCGTCCATGTTCTCCATGTGTCCCTCTTGACATTTGTTCCTTGTTGGCCAGACATGTATTGGACATGTGCTATAGGGGTGTCTCTCTCTGTTGGAAACAATCATGCACTAGCTATCTTCGTGTATCTCCTCACCTCGCTTTTCTATCTCGGAGATGCATGTGTGATATGTTTGCATAAGAAACGAAAAAACACACTCTCTCTCTAATTTCTCATTTGTTGTCACTTTCTCTTTCACACATACTCTTTTTGCACACTCACTCATTCTCCTTCACACGCACTTGATCTCTCTCGACTTCGTCACTCGCTTCGGTCCATATCATATAGATTTATTGAAAAGTCAAATATCACAAAGTTTGACCAGGTACGTGGAGAAAAATATTTACATCTAGAACGACAAACCTATACCATTAGATTCACCACGAGATGTATTTTCGTATGATGTATCTTTGGTATTGTAGATATAAATAACATTTGCGTAAACCTGATCAAAGTTTCCAAAGTTCGACTTCTAAAAAATTTACATACACTGCATTATCGAGCGAATGGAATATCTCTTTCCCCCTCTCAGCTATCAGACGCACCACCCATCCTTATCGGGGCTCCTCTATCTCTCGCAAACTTTATATCTCCCTGGTTGACACATACACATGTCTCACTCGCGCTACATATATACCCATCCAACACTCTCCGCCCTTGTTCTCTCTCTCTATGTGACATGCACCCCCCTAAGTACCATAATCGCTCACTCCATCATAGGCGCACGCACTCCCCCCTAAGTATGATTATCTTTCACTAGCCATCAGGAACACATATATTGTATCCTTCCATCCATACGTCTATCTCGATATCTCTCGAGGTATCTTCTATTGCGCACATGCATTGTCACTCGATCTCCCACCCATGTAGTCCCATCACGATCTCCAGGGGATCTATGTATGACAAACATACACTCTCTCTCCTCCCCGTGTCTCCATTTTCTCCGTACGTCTCTCTCGACCTCTCTCCCTTGTTTGTCACATCCCTCTTGGCCACGTGCTAGGGGTCTTTCTCTCTCGGTTGCAAACAACCACACACTATCTCCTTACCTTGCTTCCATTATCGAAGATGCATGTGTGATATGTTTGCATAAGACATACACACTTTTTCTCTACTTTTATCGTGTGTTGTCCATGTCTCTTTCACACAAGCACACACGCTTTTTTCACTCACTCTTTATATTTCACACACACTCTCTCTCTAGTTAGGGACTCTCTCATGTCCATAAGCATATGGATGTTTTGAAAAGTCAAACCTCAGAAAAGTTTGACCAGGTATATGTGGAGAAAAACATTTACATCTGGAATGATCATTAGATTCATCACAACATGTACTTACTTCATACTATCATTTATCTTTGATATTGTAGATATAAATAATTTCTTTATAAACTTGGTCAAAGTTTCAAAAGTTTGACTTAAAAACATGTTGGCGCTACATTATCGAACGAAGGGAGTAGCTCTTTCTCTCTCTCTGCTATCTCTCACGGGCCTCCCCTCTCACTCAAACTCTCTATACCGACAGATTATACTCTCATTGTGTCAGCGTATAGCTCCGTATATTGTTTAGTTGACTGGTCAACCAGTCCACCTGCTGCCTTGTCAGCTCGTGTTCTCTATCTTCATGTGCTGGCCCATGTGGCAGTGGGTGAAAATATGTAAACTAGAGGCCCATCTGACACGCGATGAAGTAAACAAAGTTGAAACCACTCGCACAGTAGTAAATTGAGGGCGCATTGAGGACACACTTCTTCCGCGTGAAGGACGCATTCACGCACAATGCACCACTACGCGGCGGCATGCACAAAAGGACGCACTCGCGCACACCCAGCAGGCCAACACACAACACACACCAGCACCCGTGTACACCAACGTCGCCGCCGGTTGAGATGGACGATGAGGCAGCCAACAAGCGGAGGCAGCTCGAGCCAAAAACGTATCCGACGAGCCTGCATTTATCAGCAGCCTCCCCGACGACATGTTGCTCGTCATCATCGGCCTCCTCCCCACCAAATCTACCATGCGGACCGCCCTGCTCTCCCGGCGGTGGAGCCCCCTCTGGTGTCGCGTCCCCCTCAACCTCACCGTCGACAACGGCCTCTGCGACGGGGATTGCAAATGCATGGCCGCAGTCTCCAAGATCCTTTCATCGCACCCTGGGCCACCCAGACGCCTTGACATCCGCATGTTCAGTACCTACTACAAGGTCCAAGACAAGTTCGATGAGTGGTTCTTATCCCCCGCCCTAGATCAGCATGAGGAGCTCAGCTTTGAAGTTGGACAATGTCGCTCTCTGCCGCCGTCCGCGCTCTGCCTCACGCCAACGCTGCGCCACGCCAGCTTCAGCTCCTGCTATCTTCCCCAGATTAATGCTGCACCCGCCCTTCTTGTCCCTCAAGTCAAGCAGCTTGACCTCTTCAACATTGTCATATCGAGGAAGGCTATGGAGCACCTGCTCCGCAGCGTACTACGCTCGAGTACCTTCGTCTTGAGCAGATCCACGGGTTCATTAGCCTCCACATCGCCTCGACGAATCTCCGATGGATTTATGTGTCATGCTGGCCCCACAACAAGACATCAATTGGGAAGAGATCACTCCAGCTGTTCCGTGTTATGGTCATTGAGAATGCGCCTTTCCTTGAGACATTTCTTGTATCAGATCTAGAAGGTCCAACAAAAATTAGGGTCATCGACGCTCCAAAATTGATAGCGTTGGTGTACTCGTCTGCCAAATTCTCCGAACTCTTTATTGGATCCGTAATCATTCAGGTACAACACTCATCTTCTTCTCTGTATTCTTGAAATTCACATTTTTAAGTTCTTCTTGGTGTATTTATGACCGTCTTCCAGAAAATGATTCCCACAAGCTTGGCCCAGTCTATGCACACAGTGAAGATCTTGGCAATAAAATCTATCGACCCCAATCTGGATCAAGTTGTTGGATGCCTTACATGCTTTCCTTGCAAGGAGAAGCTACTCATTGAGGTGAAACTTCTTTCCTATTAGTAAACAGTAATCACAATGTAGCTCAATTTTTTCTCCATTTTCCCAAATTACGACAAGTGTAGTGTTCAAACCTGCATCTACGCACTGCACCAAAAGAAATGTTTTTAGTATTTTTTCTCATGTGATCACCTGCATCATTTTTTGTTGTACTACTATAGTAGCCTAGGCTAGTCATAGTGGAAAGTAACTTAGACTAGTAACTCTATGGTTTCCCTAAGAGCAAGTACTACCTCCATCCTGGTTTACTCTTCCTATTTTGTAGTATCAAAATTTGACCATATATTTAACTGACAAAATGTTAATGCATGTCACTAAAAATTATATCGTTGGATTCGTATTTGCGCATAATTTCAAATGGTATAATTTTTGGTGACATGCATTGGCATTTTATTAGGTAAATCTATGGTCAAAATTTTACACTAAATATGAGGTAGTACAAAAGTGGGCTATAACGGCCCTCCACTATGTAGGCCAAAACACGTGCCAAATTCACTTGTGATGCATTTGGCATCGATGCCCCTCCATTGCTCACCTGGTGCCCCAATCTGGATCACCTACTTTGCTCCGGTGCAAAATTAACTCACGCAATGAAAAAACACTTGCGTGAGAGAGAGAGAGAGAGAGAGGACCGAGGCACTAAAAAACACTTGTTTGGGAGAGTGAGAGGCTGGTGTAGTTGGTTTGATTGATTGATTTATACATGTGGGTCTGTGTGCACAGCGGTGCCAACTCTCTCACATCGCGAGAGCGGTGCCAAAATCTTTTAATTTGACATTGATGCCTATTATGTGGCATACTTTTGCGAAATATGGCATCGGCCACATAGTGGAAGGAAACAAATGCCCAAGCTCTTCACGTGCTCCTAGGTAAATGAGAGGAAAGAGAAAGAGAGAGAGGGAGAGTGAAAAATATCACTAGCCAGCCAACCCTATCATATGAGCGAATGATATTTTTACCTCTTGATTACACGACAATCTTATATAACCAGCTACTCTAATATGTTCTCTTCTTTTGCAGATAAAAAAAGACTCGAAAGTGAAAAGTGTGCTGAACTATAACAATCTCATGGAATGCCTTGATCTCCATCTTACAGAAATTGATTTGATCGACTACCGAGGCAGAACATCTGAGATTAAATTGGCCAGTTTCTTTGTTCTAGAGGCAAGTGTGCTCAAGGTAATGAGGTTTGGCATTCTCTGGCGCAACAATGAATGGCGTGCTGATCACCGCAAGCATCTAAGCCTAAATGACAAAGTCTTCGCAGAAGCTGAATTTGTTTTTGAAACATCAAGTTGCCAGAGACTCGAAAATTTATTTGCCCATTAGTGACTTGTCAGGGCGGTGGATTTTAGTTTGTACGATAATGCTGCATCCACCTAAAGTAACGAAAGTTCTTACATAAACTTCCTAGTAATTCCATCTTCGTAGGTGCAACATTACTCCTAACATTTGTAATATCACTTTAAAACTTGTAATATTGCCGTGTCCTATTCATGCGTTTTCAAAATCCTATGAATCAAAGAGGTCCTGAGTTGGTGATTATGTTGTGCCTGCCATCTTTCACCAATAGCCGTTGGATCTAGATCTAACGCAGACAAACCAAACTTCTCTAGTTTTGCAAAAAGATGCCCGCACTTGTTCCCTATTTACAAACAACTCCTTGTCTCTCACAATCAGCCTTATCTCCTCCCCACCACATCTAGAAGGCCATGGAAAAATCTGGCACGATGGCCGCTGCCGGTGTCGTCCACCCCAAATCTTTGTATTCCATGCAATGCACGGGCATCTACGCACATGAAATTATGTCGAACATGGCTAGTTGTAAGCAGGTTAGCTCTATATCCATGATGATAGTGACTGCTGACGATGAGGCTGACTATGGTTTGCCAAACACGACGCCTATACTCAGGTGTTATCTCTGGCACAGGGTCTTGTTACTTCACTATGAGGAGCAACACGTAATAATTTGACCAACGGGTAGTACAGTGCTACTACATTGGTAGCACTACTACTAGTACTAGCACAACCGTCTGGATTTAGTAGTACTACCACGTCCATCTGGATTTAGTATCTGACTAGTAATATCTAGTAATGCATGTCATAAAAAATGTACGACTCTCTCTGTAAATAAATACATGGTGTATTGTTTTATTCCTATCGGCGAGAGAACTTAATGTATTTTTGCTAATTAATAGGATTACATGCAATGAACTAACCACTGCATGTCACGTTTGGTATTCTCAAGTCATTGAAAGCATGCACAACCCACATCTCTCATTGGTTGATACGTCACAAAATAGGAAAGAGGAGGGAGTTAATGTACCGTGCCTAAGTGTTTTGGGATTATTTGGTTTTCGTAAGGTGACTTACACAACATTTTTGGTTACATGCATTAACATTTTATTAGTTAAGTCAAAGTTCAAAACTTGGCACAAAATGCAAAGGGGACCAATAAACTAGTAAACATCAAAGTTCTCTCGTTCGGCCCCAACTAGAGGTCCAGTGAGATGACTATACTGCATCGGCATGGAGGGGGACGCAACTTCATTGACTTACTGGACCTGCCTTTGGGTGTATGACACGTGGGCCCAACGGGTGGCTCGCCCACCTATCATACAACCAATGGCAGGTGCAGTAGAGGGCTGAGGAGTATATGGTCAACACACACATGAATTCAACGCAGTCTACACTTCTCACATAAAGGCTCCCTGTCAGTCCAATCTACGAAATCCTACGCACCTACGCACCCTAACCAAGGGCAAGAGTGATCAGTCCAATCGCAAGATCAGTTGACTAGAAGCAATACCGTGGATGCGATGGGCGCGAGCATCAGCCGGCTGTGCCAGAAGGTCCACGACGCCGGCCTGCGGCCCGGCACCAAGGAACGTCTCTAGGTAGTGCTTGAGGCCGCCAAGTCAAGGGGCCGCTTGGACGACAGCTTCGTCTCCTTGTTCGACGAGGTCCTCGTAGGCTTCCTTGACAAGTTCACCGTCGTCAAGAAGCTTGCGGAAGACCTCGACGTACGCCTCCAGCCCACGCGCCTAGGCTTTGTGATGCCCACCACCCTCAACGGCGTCTATGGTGACAACTTCTTCGACACACTGATAGCCCTGCGACTGCCCGCCGCCGCGCCGGATAATGTCCACCTAGAGGTCGCGCTCGCTGCGCGGCACCTGGCGCAGCAAGACACCATCGACATAATCACCCACGTCTATGTGCAAATTGTCCACAAGGACTACTACATGCAAGAGGAGGAAGACAGGACGCTTGCCCTCTTGGACCGCAGGGCAACCTTGGACGACTTTGACTAGAAGCACGTTGAGCTCGCCGCCAACGCCGCCGCTCCTCACACGTCGGGTTGTGACCCGGCGCACTAGGGCGCGAGGATGTCGTTGATGGACCATATGTATCTTTATCTTTCCATCAAATCCATGTAGTAGTATATGGTGCTACTAGTAATTATCTTACCTTTCGCATCAACTTCATAATTTTCATACGTACTCCATGCGTGAACCATGCCAGAAACAAACTTCTCATTACTCTAGGGAAAATCGTTATTTATATCTATCGATCATGTTATGGAGCAGAACCAAATATTACAAGTTACAAGTTCAAAAGGAAAAGCCTGACGTGTTCGCGTCGCACCCCCACACGGTTGGTCCGGTACGCCGCTCAAGGGGGGATGTGTCACTACAAAAAAATACACTTATGTGATGATACGTGTTTGTCACAGTAGGTCGCTTTTTTATCATGCACGTACATCCATGCTGATTTTATGACAGAATCAAGATAGTCATACATATGCTGTTGTAGAAGTGTTCCATGACATTACCAAAATTATCATCATGAAAGTGTCCACTTCCATGATGATAAATCGCGTGTCACAGAAGTGCTTTCGTCAAGGGTGACCGACACGTGACATCCACCGTAACGGAACGCCGTTAAGCTGTCGGTTTTGGATCCGATAACCCATTAACAGCCCGGACAAATGGGGATTTTCCATGTGTAAAATCATCATTGGCCGGAGGAAACACGTGTTGCCTCAACGTCGGGACAAATTTCATCCACTCATTGGACAGGAGGCGCCTATGATAGGTCGACACGTGGCACGGCCCAACAGTGGCCCATTCCGCTGAAAAAGGCTGGCCTAGTAAAAATTAGCAGGCTGGCCCATATAAGGCCTACTTGTGTCAGGTCCATTTAAGCCCACGACCCATACAAGATGTGCCAATTCAGCCCGTCAACGGTGTCGGTGTCAAAACTGGTGGATCTCGGGTAGGGGGTACCGAACTATGCGTCTAAGGCTAATGGTAACAGGAGGCGGGGGACACGATGTTTACCCAGGCTCGGGCCCTCTCTATGGAGGTAATACCCTACTTCCTGCTTGATTGATCTTGATGATATGAGTATTACAAGAGTTGATCTACCACGAGATCATAGAGGCTAAACCCTAGAAGCTAGCCTATGATTATGATTGTTTTCGTCCTACAAACTAAACCCTCCAGTTTATATAGACACCAGATGGGGCTAGGGTTACATCAGGTCGGTTACAGAGAAGGGAATCTACATATCCGAATCTCCAAGCTTGCCTTCCACGCAAAGGAGAGTCCCACCTAGACACGGGACGAAGTCTTCTATCTTGTATCTTCATAGTCCAACAGTCCGGCATAAGCATATAGTCCGGCTGTCCGAGGACCCCTTAATCCAGGACTCCCTCAGTAGCCCCCGAACCAGGCTTGAATGACGATGAGTCCAGCGCGCAGATTCTCTTCGGCATTGCAAGGAGGGTTCCTTCTCCGAATTCTCTAGAGTACCAGTTGTAACGAGCAGTGTGCGACTTCCCATTTAATGTTGCACTCATCGGCTTCTGTACCTTAATAGTATCAGCCTCCACATGTCGAGCGAATGCGAGAAGCCAGGGCATTTTTACACTTGCCACCCTAACCATGTAAATAAATCATCTATTAAAGAGACGGGGATCCTCAGATCCAAATTACACCATCTTCCCCAAGCGAGGATTCATCAGAGCGCGCCCGAAAAACTATCCCATCATGGCCGACCACCGCAGATCTTCCTCTCGCCCCTATAGCGCCAGGCCAGGTGATTGGCAGAAGTGTACCGTATCCCACGGCCAATTGGTGAAGTTGCAGACCGAGGGGTTTCTTCCACCTACATATCTTGTCCCCGTTCGAGCCGGATTAGCCACCTTTGATGGCGGGGAGCAAGCGGAGAGTTTTCCCAACCCATCCAGGGGGAGTGAGTGTGCCTTGTCCCTTCCTTGCTGAGGGGCATTGGATTTCCAATCCATCCGTTCCTTCGCGGGCTCCTGGAGTACTATGGCCTCCAGCTGCACAATTTCACCCCTACCTCCATTCTGCACATCACAGGTTATATCGCCCTTTGCGAATTATTTCTGGGTTGGGAAGCTCATTTCGAGCTATGGAAGAGGTTGTTCTGCCTCGTCCCTCTCAATCAATAGGGATCTATATTCCAAGTGGGCGGAGCCGAAATATGGCGCATCGCCGAGACCGGATACCTATCCGGCACTCCAAAGAAGACATCCGAAGATTGGCTTTCCGAGTGGTTTTATATAGAGGACGTATCCTTTCCTGAACCTATCCGAATGGGTCTCCCTGAGTTCACAAATGCCCCGTTGAAGAAGCGCCCTAGCTGGTGTCCCCAGAGCCCCAAGGAGGAAGATAGCAGAGAGGTCCTTCAATTGATGGGCAGGATAAAAATGCTTGCCCAATCCGGATTGACAACAATCGAGGTTATGTCAATATGCATAATGTGGGGGGTGCAGCCGCTCCAGTATCGAGGGCGTCCCATGTGGCACTTCAAAGAAGAAGACGATGCCACCCGCTGCGGTCGGAAAGGTCTGGACTCCGCCACAGCTCTGGCGAAAATATTGTCCGATTTATACAAAGGTGAAGAAGAGGAGTTCATCCGCATTAAGCCACGGGATGGATTTTCCATGTAGAACCCCCTAGCTGGGTGAGTTGCTATTCCTCACTCAACTCCATTCATTCCCGCGGTCTTTCATAACAAATATTTACCTCGCCAGTTCATAACAGGAAATGCGGAAAGCTATGAGGGAGATCCACAGCCCGTCTCCACAGCCAGGGGACCACAATCGTGGTCTCGACCCTGGACTTGAAGAGGATCCGCACATATTTGTGGAGCTTGGCGACATGGTGTTTTACCAGGCGAGCTGTGACGACACCTTGGTGGCCATCATTGCCGACTATACCGGCCTCCTCCCTGCGTCACATGTAAGTAAACAGGAGACTTATCTTCCGAAAAGGATTCACTCTTTCCACCTTACCCACCGCACATATATTATGCTATAAAGGGAAGGCCATCGACGCGCCATGCCAAACCCGCGGCGACTCACCAACAAGGGGCGCCCAAACCGGGTAGCCTTCCAAAAAAGAAAAACTAGCAGAGACATGGCCGATCCGCCATCGAAGAGGTATGATTTAAAACATGCTCCGTGATTGTCATCTTAAAATATAATAATATACGATGTGTCTTATCAGAAAGAACATTCGCCGGACTATATCCAGGGACCCTGCCCATCATGCCTCTACCAGCCGGATTCCGGAACCGGCCTCGAGGGTAGAGGCTAACGTGGGGACGACACCGGACAGTCCTCCTATAGAGGATTCGGATAGAATATCCACTACGAATTCCGAGGTGGAGAGCGCTATGAATCATCAGCATCGGCGGTACGCACTCCACGACCCTAGTTTTTCCGAAGAGGCTTTCAGTGCCTTCAATTCGGGAGACGCGTACATCTGAGCTGCTCAAGATGGGTTTGCTAGAGCCACAAACCAACATTTAAAAGATATACGGGTTAGCAAAATCTGATAATTATGTATATCAGTAGCCCCTAACACTTGAAACAGTTGGTACAACTGATTTAAGGATCATTGTATGAACAGGTTCTTACAGAGAAGAATACCCTTTTGTCTCAAGAGCTGGAGAAGTGTCAAGCCCAGCTAAGGGCCGCAGCTGCCGAAATGGAGGAATCCAAGAAGGCCTCATCTGGTAATATTTCTCTCTATCGAGAAAAAACGTAAATACGTGTACAAGAGGCCTTCTTGGATTCCTCAGATAATAGATTCTGGAGTGGATTTGACAATAGATTCTGCAGATAATCCCGGAGTGAATCCGGGTATCCTACAAGAGGACGAGCAAAGAGGTCAACGACAACTAGATGCTGGTGAGTGTGTACTTACACAGGTCTGGCGGGAGAAAAACGATCTCCAGGATGCCAATACCCGGCTGAGCGTAGAATTAAAAGATGTTCGGGCCCAGCTAGCTGACTCCGTGAAGGAGAATAGAAGGCTTGAACGCGGCATTTTTAGTATGTGCTCAAACGTACCTTTATATAGTTCGATGAAGAAACGGGCTAACAGAGTTATGTCTATAGGTATACTGATTGGTCATCCCGAAGAATAGATGCCCGGATCCTCAGGCGATCTGCTGGAAGAGCTTTCGCAACTGCACGAACAAGTTTGGCAGGTGATGCAGGGTGTCGCCAAGGCCTTGTGGCCATCCTCCTCCCTACCGGGAAGCATGTGGGAGCTTGTACAGCTACTCAAGGGAGCGCGTCGGCATTTCCAACTATGGAAGATATCTGCCTATCGACAAGGTGCGAGGGAAGCTTGGTCCATGGTAAAAACACGGTATACCAAGATCGATCCGAATCACATGGTCCAGGTCGGACCTGTAGGGTCAGATGGGAATGAGATTCCCGTTAGTCTGGTATATGACCAGGTAGGATTAGCCGCAAAGTATTCCCAACAAGATTGTAGGCTAGACAACCTGTTGGATGGCATAGAAGAAGAAGCATGTGAGTCTAAGTGACTATGTACTTCAATTGACATATTTGTCCCTAGTCGGATTGTAAATCATTTTTCATGGCGGACCTTTTTGCTTCAGCCTCCAGACCCGACAGTCCGGAGTGTTTCCAAATACCCGCTCAGTTATATAAAACGGGGTATGCATGGAAACCAGGCGTAGGGATCATAATTGCTTGAACAGACAAGTACCCAACTAGCTATGTTATATTACATGGATAGTAAGAAACATCTTCCAGAGAGAATAGTTCCGTTAAGGGTACCCATCAAAAATGCAGTATATGCAACATCTAGGGGTTTGTAATGTAATAGGTAAAAACGTCTTTAGTTCACTGACCGAATATTCTCTTAAGAATACTAGCTTTCGGCTTTACCCAGTCTGAGGTACACATCCGGTGTACCTTGCAGTAACAATCACAAAGGTGCTCCCCTTATGCCCAAGCTAACAAAGGAGCCAGGCAACCCAGCTTGGCCAAAACTTAAGTCATATCTTTGCATACAATGGTGAAGAAAAGGTACAGATGGAAAAGTTACACATATGCAGTGGGCGTGATGCCTGGAAGATAATTATATTAAGCTTATGTATAGGAAGCCCCCAGGTATAATGAGCGCACATACTTGAAGATTAGTGCATCACGAGTGTGTAGTCGAGTCACACTTAAAGCCTTAGAGCCATAAAAGAAAGAGAGAGGATATAACTAAAAAGTAAAAAAAGGGGCGTAGGGAAGGAGACGAACAAAGGGTTCGGCGCTAGGCATAGAATCTTTGAAGTCTGGCCGCGTTCCATGGGTTCGGCTCGAGTCAATTATCTGATGCATCACGCAGGCGGTACGCTCCTCCGGTGAGAACTTTATCAACGATGAAGGGGCCCTTGTCGGTGTCAAAACCAGCGGATCTCGGGTAGGGGGTCCCGAACTGTGCATCTAAGGCGAATGGTAATAGGAGGCAGGGGACACGATGTTTTACCCAGGTTCGGGCCCTCTCAATGGAGGTAATACCCTACTTCCTGCTTGATTGATCTTGATGATATGAGTATTACAAGAGTTGATCTACCACGAGATCGTAGAGGCTAAACCCTAGAAGCTAGCCTATGATCTGATTGTTCTCGTCCTATGGACTAAACCCTCTGGTTTATATAG
>NC_041381.1:515749140-515773101 GCF_002162155.2 Triticum dicoccoides | reverse complement strand
GGGGGGCTAGGGTTACACAGAGTCGGTTACAGAGAAGGAGATCTATCATCCGAATTGCCAAGCTTGCCTTCCACGCAAAGGAGAGTCCCATCCGAACACGGGGCGAAGTCTTCAATCTTGTATCTTCATAGTCCAACAGCCCGGCCAAGGTACATAGTCCGGCTGTCCGAACACCCCCTAATCCAGGACTCCCATAGTAGCCCATGAACCAGGCTTCAATGACGATGAGTCCGGCACGCAGATTGTCTTCAACATTGCAAGGCGGGTTCCATCTCCGAATACTTCAAGATAAATTCCGAACACAAGGATCGTGTCCGGCTCTACAAGACAAATTTCTCATACCACCGTAGAAAGATAAATATTTCACAAATCAAATCTGCCGATATCGTGACATCACACCATGGCCGAGTCATCATTCGAGCCGTTTTCTCACAGTCGGCCATCGCACATATTGCGAGGCGGTTTCCTCGGCATGTCTTGTCGAAGCAGAGATTGTGTCCCCTTGTCACGGGATTCTCATTAATAAGGGTACGGGTAACCCAACCGTGTTATTTAACGTGGTGCTTGGAAAATAAGCGATTTTAACAGGAAAGTGGGGAGGCGCTCAGTTTTTTCTGCCTCTATAAAGGGACAAGGATCCCGCATTCTTACCCACGCCTTCTTCCTCCTTTGCTCATCCATTCTCACACTCTCAAGCCCCAGCGCCCAAGTTCTCACCTTCTCCGTAGGACCATTCGCAGCATGTCCAGAGCGGGAGGCCATTGGATGGCCTCCTCCATCACAGAGGAGGACATTACCAAGCTTCGGGCGGCCAGATACTTGGCCGCAAACATCGCGCACAGGCTGCTAGTGGAGGGACAAATCACCCCCACTCCAAAGACTCGGGAGAGAGTAGTGTTCCTTTCTCATTTCGTTCGTGGACTAGGATTTCCACTTCGCCGGTCCGTTCGCGGGATAATGTTTTACTATGGGCTAGATTTCCATGATCTAGCCCCAAATTTCGTCCTCAACATCTCGGCGTTTATCGTCGTGTGTGAGGCCTTCCTCCGCATCAGGACCCACTTCGGCCTGTGGCTGAAAATCTTCTGTGTGAAGCCAAAGATCGTGAGCGGCAGTAAGCGGAGTGCGGAGGCGCCATGGTGGGCAGAATGCCCAAAGTTACATGACTTGACGGCTCCTTCGTGGAGACCGTGAAAGGGTGGAAATCAGAGTGGTTCTACATCACCGAGCCACGCGACGCCAATTGGGTGGCGGCCCCCAAATTCCGATCTAGAATCCGCACGCGGATCACCTCTTGGGAAAAGAAGGGCCTGGACTGGGGCGAACCTATGGAGCTGAACGGACTCAAGACCTGCATCACAAGTATGAGGGACAAGAAGATCAAGCTTGTCAACGTGGTCCAGGTCATGCTCGTCCGCCGGATCCTCCCGTGTCAAATACGGGCATTCAATATGTTGGAGTTCGATCCGGCCGAACACCAGATGCTGCATGAGCTCTTCGACACGATGCATAAGGACGTCTGGAAGGTGCTGTTCAAGACCGGCGAAATTCCTCCCCCTACTTCTGAGGACCGCGGACTGAACACAAAGGGCCTTGCCAATTCAGTAAGTCCTCTGAGTATCACAAGATGTATCTTTCCCAACGTGTTCGTGGGAGGACTTTAAGTCATCATACTGATAAAACAGGATTACGTGGAGACGATGAAGCGGATCAATTGTCTAGCTCCGCTACTTGAAGATCCAGCGACTGCACTCCTGACGGAGATGCTAGCTCCAACACCTTACAAGGTGCCGGAGAAGAAGGCCGAAAAGAAGGCCACGGGGACCAGGAAGGGTCTCCGGCGCGAGGTTGCACCGGACGCCTCGCCCAAAGATGATAAGGCGCATTCCTCCCATGAAGGTGAGGAGAAGAATAGGAAGGCCGCTCTAACCGGGGAGGTCGAAAGGTCCAAGAAAGCGGCCGCGGGGACCAGGAAAGGTCTCCGACATAGGGTCGTGACAGACTCATCGTCCGAGGATGCCGAGGCAGTTTCCTCCCATGGACACAGGGGAAACATGAAGAAATGCCCCATCCCCGCACTGGGGAGGAGAAGAAAAGGAAAGCCGCCCCACAGGGGGAGGCTAGGACGCCGAAGAAGGGAAAGGCATCCCTTCTGGATCACTCCACCACGGCCGCCTACATCGATGAGGAGTGGCTGCCCAGGGGCAAGCCTCGGGCGAGGTTCTAACTATCCGCACTCTGTAATACCTTTCATGTGACTTTAACTTCATAATTTGTAATAACACCGAACACGCGTATGCATTCTGGCCGGGTCTAATCTTGGGGTATCCTCTTCGCATGGGTCCTTGAGTGAGTCGGAGATGGATTCACTCCCGACGGCCATCTCCCCACGACCTGCGGATGCCACTGAGGTGTTGTCCCAAAGGATACCAGAGCAGGGGCGATGGTTCTGGAGACGCCCAAGGAAAAATCCCAAACGCCGGGCATATGGGGGGGGGGGTAAGATCCCCATGGATTATGCGGACGGGAGCCACAGCAAGTCTGCCTCCCCGTCGGTTACTATACCGGAGCCTCCACGGGTTCCGGATTCAAGTGGGTAGCCCCTCGCTAAGGAGGGCGAGCCGTCTGTGCTGATGACCTCCGCTCAACCGGAGGCATCGGATAATTTGCTGGATGCGCTTCGCGGCGCTTCCATTGACGAAGAGCACCATACTCTTATGAGTACGGTGATTGAGAAGGTCGTCTCCGCCAAAAGTGGATTGACCGAAGCTTGCACCAGCCTCCTAACAGGCTTTGAGGTAAGTAATGAAAAGTGTGAGAAAATATCACCCGATAAATAGTAGCCCCCGATACTCTGTGTGGTGTTCGGAAAGAAAAGCCAAACAGAGAGTAAATTATTAATCCGCAGGAGTCTCACAGTACTTGTCTGTGTTAATAATCAGGCGTTACTGCTGACCGCCGCTGCGTGCACAACTAAGGTCACCGGACTCAGGCAGGACCTAGGGCGGGCCGAAGAAGAGCTTGGCCTCATGAAGAGGCAGCCCGAGGAGAACAAAGGTAAGTGATACCCCATCCGTATGTCATGTAGAGGAGAAAAATTGATGATGCTAACGAAAAGCATCATGATTTTTAATAGGGGCTACAACCGAAGTGGCAGCCCTAAAGAAAGCGATGTCCGAGGCCGAAGCCAAGGCGGCCACAGAGCGCACCCACCGTAAAAAGCAAGATGCTCGGGTGGGGGAGGTACAGCAAGAGCTCCAGGAGTTCGGCAAGAAGTTTGAGTCCTTGGAGCATTACTTCAAGACGCAAGCGTCCGAGCTTGCCAAAGCCCTCGAGAGCGCGAAAGATGCCAAGGCCGAAGCCCAAAAGGCCCTCAAGGAAATTCCAGGCGGCCAAGAAGATAGCGTCGGGTAAGACATTCATTATGCAGAGCAAGCATGTGGAGGACACCTTTCTTTTACTTAACCAAATTCGGAGCTCTCTAGGGGCATTCGCAGATCTGCCATGTAGCATATCGGATGCCATGGAGTTCTACCGTGCCGAAGAAGGGAGCTCAACGAAGAAGTTGTTTTGGTCCCAGTATGCCGGATCCGATCACCCGATGCCATTGAGTGACCAACTGAAGCAATTGGTCGAACTCCACAAGGCGGCCGAACTGGCCATGAAGGTAAATGCCTTTCCACGGTTTGAGGTTATCAAGCAATCCGTCTGCATTGAGGGTGCCCGCCGGGCCTTTGCCCGCGCGAAGACGCATTGGGCCAAACTGGATGCTGAGAAGCTGGTGAAGGATGGACCCCCGGAGGGTAAGGAGCATCGCTACCCCAAAAAATATTATGATGGCGTTTTGAAAGGCGCTCGCCTTGTGGCCGATGAATGCACCAAGAACATGATCTTTGAGTGAATGTACTCATGTCGTCTTTGTAATATGAGAACGAGTTTCTTTGCACTATATAACGCTTTGTTGATTTAAAATATTACCTTCTGTGCAGCCGTTTATAAAATTCTGAAAGTAGGCCAGTCGTTGGCTTCCGCCCCCGTGTAGCTAGTACTGGGGTGACTCTGGAAAACCTAAACACTCTTTATCCAAGTTTTTGGTCCTTTAAGGCGGTGTTTGGCGCAGCGAACAAGGCAATCAGACTATGCGTCTTTATAACACTTACTTGGCCATAGAAGTCTATAATTTTAAATTTTGACGAAGCCCCTAATATTCAGAAGGCCGAACTGGGTGCTATACACGCCTAAATTGAACAAGGCGGATTCCTCGCCTTAAGCGGAAAAAATCTTTAAGGATTTAGTACCTCTCGAACAGCGACCAGCTCTCGCCGCATCACGACAGTCAGTTTTCAACTTTCTCTACTGAGGTGCTCGTCCGGAAGAACTGGGACACAATCGCAGTAGTTCTCCCTGCGCTACCTTAGCCGATATAACGGAACATAAGGTACCAAAACAAGGGAGCCGGGCAAACCCAACTATTGACCCAAGACATGATTCGGAGCTGATGCATATAATGCTATAAGTTCTGGGTGCCGCACTGTCGAAAGTGTTCAGACTTTTCTTGCCATGTTATGGGGCTCAATAAAAATCCCCTGGCAAACTCATCATACCAAGGTTCACGGATGCAATATTAAATAAATATTCAAGGGAAAATATGAAGATAGTAATAAGAAGCTGACGCTATATACTATTTCCCGTTGTTATTTGTATAATACGGCAAGCCGTATGTGTACTATTAATGCGTTAAGCCGAAACAAATAGGACTATTTGACATGTCCTGTCCAAGGGCAGGCGACATGCGGGTATGTAAAACAGGTATAACGATCATTGATAGAGACCACCTGGGTATTCCCTTGTGTGCAAAGCCTCTTGCCTCCTTGGTTTTCCCTCCTGTGATGAGTCTGATGGTCCAGTTCTCTGAAGGGGCTGCCCGAAAGTAGGGTACTGAAAGAAAGAAAGAAAGAAAGAAAGAAGAGTATGAGGGCCTCGTGGCGGCTGAACCGCACTGTGGGCTGCATCATCGACTCGCCTCCACCCATGCCCATGGTATTTTGAGTGCG
Organism: Triticum dicoccoides; assembly: GCF_002162155.2. NCBI lineage: Eukaryota > Viridiplantae > Streptophyta > Magnoliopsida > Poales > Poaceae > Triticum > Triticum dicoccoides. The sequence continues at coordinate 515,768,047 of NC_041381.1, read as the reverse complement.
TAGTTGTGTACGCGTGGCACAAATGCCGCTTGAATGGGGCTGGGGCGGAGGCCAGATTGCTAATCGAGCTGTTGGCGTGCCTGACGATTCTATTGCAGGGTGCTCCGAACTCGCTTGACGGTGTTCGGGGTTGTCATTATCGAATGGGCTGTCTGTCGAAGAAGGCTGCTTTGTACTTCTGCCGCGAGGGCCGCAGTGTGCTCTTCCGTACAGAGGGAGTGTTCTGTGTTTCCATTGACTATTATAACCCCGCGAGGTCCTGGCATCTTGAGCTTAAGGTATGCATAGTGAGGTACCGCATTGAATCGAGCGAACACGGTTCGTCCAAGTAGTGCATGAGAGCCACTACAGAAAGGGACGATATCAAAGATTAATTCCTTGCTTTGGAAGTTATCCGAAGATCCGAAGACCACTTCTAGTGTTATTGAGTCTATACAGCGGGCCTCTACCCCTGGAATTACACCTTTAAAGGTGGTTTTGGTGGGTTTGATCCGTGAGGTATCGATGCCCATTTTGCGCACTGTGTCCTGATAAAGCAGGTTCAGGCTGCTACCACCGTCCATAAGGAATCGCGTGAGATGGAATCCGTCGATGATTGGGTCAAGGACCAATGCGGCTGAGCCGCCATGACGGATGCTGGTAGGATGGTCCCTACAATCGAAGGTGATCGGACAGGATGACCATGGGTTGAACATTAGGGTGACTGGCTCCATTGCATAGACGTCCCAAAGTGCACGCTTTCGTTCCCGTTTGGGAATGTGGGTGGCATAGATCATGTTTACCGTTTTCACCTAGGGGGGGGATTTCTGTCCCTCAGTGTTCGGACGCTGAGGCTCCTCGTCATCATTGCTGTGCAGCCCCTTGTCCTTGTTTTAGACATTCAACTTGCCGGCCTGTTTGAACACCCAGCAATCTCTGTTAGTGTGATTGGCTGGTTTGTCGGGGGTGCCGTGAATATGGCACGAGCGGTCGAGTATGCGGTCTAGACTGGACGATCCCGGATTGTTTCTTTTGAACGACTTTTTCCGCTGACCGGATTTTGAGTTGCTGAATCCGGCATTGACTGCCGTATCTTTGACGTTGTCACCATTATTCCGACGCTTATGTCTATTGCGCCGTGGCTTTCCGTTACTGTCACGGACATCTGAAGTGCTAGAGTTTCTTGGCGTGGTGCTACTGCGAGCTAGCCAGCTCTCCTCGCCCGTGCAAAAGCGGGTCATGAGTGTCGTGAGGGCCGCCATGGACTTCGGCTTTTCTTGGCCGAGGTGTCGGGCGAGCCACTCGTCGCGGATATTATGCTTGAAGGCCGCCAGGGCCTCGGCGTCCACACAGTCGACAATTCGGTTCTTTTTAGTTAGGAACCGAGTCCAGAATTTCCTGGCTGACTCTTTGGGCTATTGGGTAATGTGACTTAATTCATCAACATCCGGTGGTCTCACGTATGTGCCCTGGAAGTTGTCGAGGAATGCATCCTCAAGATTTTCCCAACTGCCGATGGAGTTCGCCGGCAGGCTATTCAACCATGTCTGGCTGGTCCTTTAAGCTTAAGGGGGAGATACTTGATGGCATCTAGATCATCACCGCGAGCCATGTGAATGTGGAGATGGAAATCTTTGATCCATACCGCGGGGTCTGTTGTGCCATCGTATGATTCGATGTTGGCGGGTTTAAACCCTTCTGGTAATTCATGATCCATTACTTCATCGGTGAAGAAGAGGGGGTGTGCGGCACCTCTGTGCCGGGCTATGTCAAGACGCAGTCTGACTAAGTCTGGTCGGTTATGTTCGGCCTGGCCGGACTTACTAGTGGTGTATCCGGCATGATGGTCATTGTCATGTGCTATGGCGCGCCCCTGTGATCTGTAGATCGATCTTGGTTGTCCTGCATTGTTTTCCAATATGTCTCACAGGTCCTGCGTATTGCCCCGGGCCATGGTGAACTGGCGTGGGGGTGCGGGGTGGTGTTCGGTCTGATACGCCATTTTATCCCGGCCACAAGGTGGCCGGTCAGCCTCGTCTTGTGCTGGTAGTGTAGGCTCTACGTCCTCCTCCTCTAGTTGAGGTAGGAACTTGTGCTTTGGGTAACCCTTGGTGGGGGGCCCGAGTCCGTATTCCTCGGCCGCTAGGACCTCGGTCCATCTGTCTGCGAGCAGATCTTGATCAGCTTGGAGCTGCTGCTGCTTCTTTTTCAGGCTTCTTGCAGTGGCTACAAGCCAGCGCTTAAAGTGCTCCTGCTCTATTGGATCTTCGGGTATGCCGAATTCATCATGGGAGAGGCTCACCTCGTCCTCGGAGGGGGGCATATAGTTGTCGTCCTCCATGTATCCGTCCGTTGCCTGTGCCTCTGGGCTGACCTGCCGTGTTCCTGTTCGGCCTGTTCAAAGGTAGGTTGATCAGGATTGTATTCCTCTTCGGCACCCTTTGGGTTGTTTGCTTCTCCTATGCCGGTATTGCTATGGCGGGGCTTAGAGCAGCGCCGATGACGCCCATGCTTTGGTTTCTTCCCTAAGGGGTTATCTTCTGTTGCCTCATCTAAATTGTTTTCTTTGGGGGTGTCCACCATGTATATATCATACGAAGAGGTGGCTGTCCAGTGCCCTGTGGGCGATGGTTCCTGTTCTTCTCTCGCATCGTCGTCTATACGGTCGATGTCTTCGGAGTGGAAGTCAAGCACGTCGTTCAAATCATCGACAGTGGCTATTAAGTGGGTGGTGGGTGGGTAACAAATTTCTTCGTCGCCTGCTTCCCACTCGAGCCAGAAATAGTCCGGCCAGGAATCTCCTGTCAGAGAGAGAGAGACCTTAATGAATTTAGCACATCGCCAAAGGGGGAGTGCTGAAAGATATCCGCGGCGGTGAACTCCATTACTGGAGCCCAATCGGACTCGATGGGCCCGGACGCGTGCGGTTCGGAACCCACATCCGGACACAAGTCCGGTAGTCCGGTGATGCAGATTCCCTTAACGGCAGAGTTTGTGTTTGATTCTACCACCGAAGAGTATGCGACCTCCATGGCGGGGTCCATCCACCCATCCTCGGACGACGCGATCTGCCCCAGATTTAGGTCCGGAGCAGCTGCAGGGGCGATATCCAGAATACTGTCCGACGACAGATTTAAGTCGTGCTCGTCGTGACTGTTCGACGCTCCTGATATGGACCCGAATCCGTCGAAGATCAAGTACCCGCGGGTATCGGCCGTGAAATTCAAGTTTTCGAACCTGACCTGATGGCCAGGGGCGTAGCTGTCGATCTGCTCCAGATGGCCAAGCGAGTTGGCCCACAATGCGAAGCCGCCGAACACGAACATCTGTCGGGGAGAAAAGTCTTGCCCTGGACTACCTTGTTGAAGGTTGAGGGATCCATCAAGCCTTACAGCGGCGACACAGAGGAACTATCAATGAAAGCACCAATGTCGGTGTCAAAACCGGCGGATCTCGGGTAGGGGGTCCCGAACTGTGCGTCTAAGGCAGATGGTAACAGGAGGCAGGGGACACGATATTTTACCCAGGTTCGGGCCCTCTCGATGGAGGTAATACCCTACTTCCTGCTTGATTGATCTTGATGATATGAGTATTACAAGAGTTGATCTACGAAGAGATCGTAGAGGCTAAACCCTAGAAGCTAGCCTATGGTCTGATTGTTCTCGTCCTAAGGACTAAACCCTCCGGTTTATATAGACACCGAGGGGGGGGCTAGGGTTACACAGAGTCGGTTACAGAGAAGGAGATCTATCATCCGAATCCCAAGCTTGCCTTCCACGCAAAAGAGAGTCCCATCCGGACACGGGACGAAGTCTTCAATCTTGTATCTTCATAGTCCAACAGTCTGGCCAAGGTACATAGTCCGGCTGTCCGGACACCCCCTAATCCAGGACTCCCTCAACCCTCCCACTTGGGCTTGAGCTTGTCCTTTTTCTTCTCTGGTAGGCGTACAACAAGTTCACTAATGTTATAAGTTTTGGCTCGTACTTCTCTGCTTTGATACCTGCGAGCCTGTTGCTGGTAAAATGTGGAACGGGCTTTTGCAACGTCGTGCTCCTCCTCCATGCCGATCAAGCTCGGCTTCTCTCTCTTCATACATGCGCACTCGAGGTGAGTCATGAATAATATCGCAGGGCAATACCGCCTCTGCACCGTACACCATGAAGAAGGGTGTGTATCCGGTAGTGCAATTTGGCATGGTCCGTAGCCCCCATAATACAGAGTCAAGCTCCTTGACCCAGTGCGTGTCTGATTCCTTCAGAGATCGCACTAGTCTAGGTTTGATGCCGCTCATCATAAGACCGTTTGCTCGTTCGACTTGATTGTTTGTTTGAGGGTGATAGACAGAGGCGTAATCGAGCTTAATGCCCATGTTGCCGCACCAATTTTTCACCTCATCGACTGTGAAATTGGAGCGATTATCGGTGATGGTGCTGTGGGGGACATCATAGCGGTGCACGGCCCCAGATATGAAGTCTATCACTGGTCCAGATTCGACCGTTTTAACTGGTTTGGCCTCTATCCATTTGGTGAATTTATCCACCATGACCAACAAGTATTTTTTTCTTATGGCTTCCTCCTTTAAGAGGTCCAGCCATATTGAGCCCCCAGACCGCCAAAGGCCAAGTTATGGGGATTGTTTGGAGAGCGGTGTGCGGCATATGGCTTTGGTTGGCGAACAGCGGGCAACCGATGCAATGCTGGACGAGGTCCTGTGCGTCTGCTTAGTCTATCGGCCAGTAGAAACCTTTACGGAAGGTCTTGCTTACAAGAGCCCGAGCTGCGGCATGATGGCCGTCGAGTCCAGCATGAATTTCAGCCAAGAGCTGCCGCCCTTCCTCTTCGGAGATACATCTTTGGAGTACTCCGGTAGCGCTTTTCTTATAAAGCTCTCCCTCGTGGACCTTATAGGCTCTAGAGTGCCGCACAATGCAGCGTATCTCATTTTGATCCTCGGGGAGCTCTTGCCTATTTAGGTAGGCTAAGAAGGGTTCGGTCCATGGGGCAATGAATGCCATGAGCAGAGCCTCCGATTATGTCAGTGTGTTCAGAATCTGGGGTTGTGGTTGGATACGGACTAGTATTGCCGGTCTCCCCTTGCGATAGCAGGATGGCTTGAACAACCTTTCTAGGAAGATGTTCGGTGGGATGGGGTCACGCTTAGCACCGATACGGGCAAGGATATCCGCTGCTTGATTGTTTTCTTGAACCACATGATGAAATTCAAGCCCCTCGAATCGAGCTAACATTTGGAGGACGACATTACAATAAGCCGCCATTTTCGGATCCTTGGTGTCAAAGTCTCCATTTATTTGAGATATTGCGAGGTTTGAATTCCCACACACTTCTAGGCATTGGAGTATGCATCGTACTCTTTAGGAAGTCCGGCTTCTGTACATTCAGCGACAAAGTCAGCCAGTAATTGTGATTTAATGGCTCACCGTGGTTTATATGTAATGTAGAACAGGAGGAGCTCGATGGCCCACTTAGCAATCCGGCCCGTGGGATCGCGATTATTTATTATATTATTGAGTGGTACTTCGGAGGCCACCGTGATTGAACACTCTTGAAAGTAGTGTCGTAGTTTCTGGGATGCCATGAAGACCGTATATGCTATCTTTTGATAATGGGGGTACCATGACTTGCATGGTGTGAGGATAGTGGATATGTAGTACACCGGCTTTTGAAGCGGGAACTTATGTCCGTCCTCCTCTCGCTCGACGACAAGCACTGTGCTTACAACTTGGTTTGTTGTAGCTATGTATAACAACATGGGTTCGCCAACGTTTGGCGCGGCCAGGATTGGGTTGCTGGCCAGGAGGGCCTTTATTTCTTCTAGTCCGGCCGTCGCCGCATCCATCCACTCAGAGTGTTCGGTGCGTCGAAGAAGGCGATAAAGAGGTAGTGCATTTTCTCCCAATCGGGAGATAAAGTGGCTTAAGGCGGCCACACATCCGGTTAATTTCTGGATTTATTTGAGGTCTGTTGGGGTAGCCAACTATGACAAAGCTCGGATTTTAGCCGGGTTTGCTTCAATTCCTCTATTGGAGACGATGAAGCCCAGCAGCTTTCCGGCGGGAATGCCAAAAACACATTTTTCCGGATTGAGCTTGACGTCATATGTTCGGAGGTTGTCAAACATGAGCCTCAAGTCGTCTATTAAAGATTCGACGTGTCTTGTCTTGATGACCATGTTGTCCACGTATGCCTCAACTGTTTTGCCGATTTGTTTTTCTAGGCATGTCTGAATCATGCGTTGGTAGGTTGCACCGGCGTTTTTGAGCCCGAAAGGCATGGTGTTGAAACAGAAAGGGCCGTATGGGGCGATAAATGCTGTTGCGTCTTGATCAGACTCCGTCATATCGATTTGATGTTATCCAGAGTATGCATCGAGGAAGCACAATGAGTCATGTCCTTCGGTAGCATCGATGATTTGGCCGATGCGGGGGAGGGGGAAGGGATCCTTAGGGCAGGCCTTATTGAGGTCCTTGAAATCGACGCATATGCGCCATGATTTATCCTTCTTTGGTACCTTCACCAGGTTTGCTAGCCAATCCGGGTGTTTTATTTCTCTGGTGAATCCAACTTCGAGTAACTTGGCTAGCTCCTCTCACATAGCTTATCCTTTAGGCTCTGAAAAGCGCCGTAGTGTCTGCTTGATGGGCTTGTATCCTTTCAATATGTTGAGACTATGCTCGGCCAGCCTATGTGGGATCCCCGGTATATCTGAAGGGTGCCAGGCGAAGATGTCCCAATTCTCGCGTAAGAACGCCCGCAGTGCGGCGTCGATTGTGGGGTTCAGTTGTGCCCCAATGGATGCTATTTTTGTAGAGTCCGTTGGGTGGATTTGGAATTTGACTATTTCGTCCACTGGTTTGAAAGAGGTGGACTTGGATTGCTTATCGAGTATCATGTCATCCCTATCCAATGTGGAGCGTAATGCAGTTAGTTCTTCAGCCGCGAGGGCTTCGGATAGTGCCTCAAGGGCCAGGGCGGCGGTTTTATTTTCGGCGTGGAGTGCTATGTTCGGATCACTGGATAGAGTGATGATTCCATTGGGCCCGGGCATCTTGAGATTCATGTACGCATAATGGGGTATAGCTTGGAAGCTCGTGAACGCGTCCCGCCCTAAAAGGGCGTGGTATCCACTATTGAACGGGGCCACTTGGAATGTTATCTCTTTGGACCTGTAATTCTCCGGCGTGCTGAATACCACATCGAGTGTGATTTTTCCCGCACATCGTGCCTCCTGACAAGGGATAATTCCTCAGAAGGTCGTGCTGCTTAGCTCAATGCGGCTCTTGTCTATTTCCATTTTGTTGAGAGTTTCCTCGTAGATGAGGTTTAATCCACTGCCTCTGTCCGTGAGCACTTTAGTAAGCCGGAAGCCGTCCACAATTGGACTAAGGACCAAAGCGGCGGGTGCTCGGACTGTTCAGAATTGAGGTTCATCACTGGCATTAAAGGTTATAGCCGTGTCGTTCTAGGGATTTGTTGCTGCAACGTGGCAGACTTCAGCAAGGCCGTAGAGTGCTCTTTTTCGCTTGTTATTCGAGGCAAAAGTCTCGAAGACTGTCAACATTGTATTGTTGTTTTCTGAGGGATGATGCTCTGGGGTACTGTCAATGAGGAGATCCTCGCCGCTTTTGGCCACCTGCCGAAGTATCCAACATGCTCTAAGGCTGTGTGTTGGTACGGTCACCGGTGTGGTGTGAATTTTGCATGGCCTATTGAGCCATCCCTCCAATACGGTTCCACGCCTTGTAGTGGGCTTTGGTTTCTTCGTGATTGGATCAGGTGACTTGCGAGAGTGCACCCTTTTTGTTCGGACGAGGGGTTTAGTGAGAGCGAGAAGATCCCAGGATGTTGCCTGAGTTTTCCAGTCACTTTCCATCGCACAGTACTTCTGTACTATGGCCGCCAAGTCAGCGAAGTGTGATATATCAAGGCGACTTATGGCGTTAAGGATTCCCTTGTCCGTGCAATTTTTGCAAAAGAATGAGATTGCGTCTTCCTCACGACCGTCCTTAACCTTGATCATTACAAGGAGGAATCTGGCCCAAAAGTGATGTACTGTCTCATGGGATTGTTGTGTGATGTGGGAAAGATCGCTTGTATCTGGGTGGGTGGGTGGATTTAAGTCCGTACCCTGACCCGATCTGGGGCCCGGAGGCAGAGAAGCTTCTGAACTTTGTAGTTCGGGTTTCGGGATGTTGCCCAATTTTTCCGGCCCACTGTCCAATTCTAAATTCAGAATTTGGGGCATGTCCACCCGCGAGCGGGTATCCGGCTCAAAGAGCTCGGGAATCCAGACATAGTTCATCCTCAAAATAGAGGAAATGTCGCTGCATTGCTCCTCCACCACCACTATTTGGTGGGTGATCGGCGAAGACTTAATCTCTCTTCGATCGGGTTTAAACCCAATCCGATCATAGTCCATAGTAACTCCCAAAGCAGCGATGCGATCCAGGAGCTCGTTCAAGGATGATAGCTCCATCGGATCCATCCGCTCGGTGTATTCCGAGCTGACGTGGAGGCTGTTTTCGATGACCCGAGAAGTCATCGTCGGCACGGCGGCCGATCGGGCGATCATGACGAAGCCGCCTAATATGAGGGTTTGGCCCGAGGCCAGGGCTCCCCCGGAGGTGATGTTGTCCTTGATAACAAGGCGAGCCATCAAACCTTTTTTCGACGTCACAGTGGAACTCTCAATGAAAGCACCAATGTCGGTGTCAAAACCGGCGGATCTCGGGTAGGGGGTCCCGAACTGTGCGTCTAAGGCTAATGGTAACAGGAGGCAGGGGACACGATGTTTACCCAGGTTCGGGCCCTCTCAATGGAGGTAATACCATAATTCCTTCTTGATTGATCTCGATGATATGAGTATTACAAGAGTTGATCTACCACGAGATCGTAGAGGCTAAACACTAGAAGCTAGCCTATGATTATGATTGATGTCGTCCTATGGACTAAACCCTCCGGTTTATATAGACACCAGAGGGGGCTAGGGTTACATCAGGTCGGTTACAGAGAAGGGAATCTACATATCCGAATCTCCAAGCTTGCCTTCCATGCAAAGGAGAGTCCCACCCGGACACGGGACAAAGTCTTCTATCTTGTATCTTCATAGTCCAACAGTCCGACATAAGCATATAGTCCGGCTGTCCGAGTACCCCTTAATCCAGGACTCCCTCAAACGTCCCGTTAAGGATTTTACACCATTACAGCCCATCGTCAGTTTGAGCCCATTAACAGTCCGCTATATATTTGGGCTCAATATCGGCTCGATTTGATTTCGGCCTGTTAACGGCCCATTCAATGGATGGGCCAATTTTTAGGATGTACATATTTCGGCCTTTTAGCGACCCATTTAAATGTTGGGCCAATTTTCGGCCATGTGTGTCTTTCAGCCTGTTGACAGCCCATAAATCAGATGGGCCATTTGTAGTTGGACCTGAGTTTCGGCCTTTTAGCGACCCATTTAATTGTTGCGCCAATTTCCGACCCGGTGTCTCTTTCAGCCTATTGACGACCCATAAATCAGTTGGGCCATTGTAGTCGGACCTGAGTTTTGGCCTTTTAGTGACCCATTTAAGTGTTGGACCAATTCCCGGCCCTTTGTGCATTTCGGCCTGTTAACGAACCATAAATGAGTTGGGCCATTTGTAGTCGGACATGAGTTTTGGCCTTTTAACAGCCCATGCCCTTCATGGTCCAATACCACCCGGTTTCTCTTTCGGCCTGCTAAAGGCCCACAACACAGTTGGTCCATTTACAATACGACCTGACTTTCGGCCTCTTAACGGCCCGTGCTCTTCATGGTCCAGTACAAGCCTGCTGTCTCTTTCGGCCTGCTAAATGCCTATAGTATAGTTGGGCCATATGTAGCCCGAACTTAGTAACGACCTGTTAACGGCCCGTGAAATCAATTGGGCCCACCTGTTGCCCGCTTCGATGTCGGCCTGTTAACGACACGGGAGGTAAGAAGGCCGACCATTAACTTTCGGCCTAGTAACGGCCCATTAACTTAATGGGCCCACTAAAGTTCATACATGTCTTCCGGCCAAATTAGATAATTTGAGCCCACTACGATGAGAAATTATGCACAGGACCAAAACCGATCAAGCAAAGGTACGACATACAGGGAAAAACAATGCACATCCAACATATATTACAGGAAATTACATCCACTGGGCAATCAAAGATTGATGCCTGTGCATATAAATGAACAGAACCTAACGATCTACAACCAGCAACCCATAAGCATGTGATGCCCATAAGCATGTGGGCAAGTTCTTGCTGCTTTGCTACACTGTCTCTGAAAACATTGATCAGTTGTTGTGTCGCACGACTCTGCACCTTTGATTCCTCCACCATTTCCATCATTGCTTCAGCCATTAATTGGTTCACAAACATACATTTTTTTCGTTGCATTCGAGATAGAGGATACTGAACAGATTCAGATGGCGATTTTGGTAGGCTTGTATTATTAATAGTGGAGAGTGTCTCAACCACTGCATCATAAGATAAATTAGGAGGGGGACCAAACAGATTAATCATGAGTTATTGCCATATTACCTGGCCTAGATTTATTGGAAAGAAACAATGGGGTTGCCTTGCTGTTTTCAGAGTTTGTCTTCTTATCTTCAGCAGCCTCCACCAAATTAACACACTAGCATTGCTATCATTGGCCAAGTCACATAATAGGAAAGCAACATTGACACAACGAACGTTTGGGCAACTAGCCTACACCATATTAACACAATATGGCACAACTATCATCAACCAGGTAATGTAATACGAAAGCAACATTGACACAATGAATGAATGGGCAACCAGAGCAGCACTACAGTTCAATAATGTGCATGATATGAGATAGTACACTCATGCAGCTCAGTATGCAAAAATACCAGGCAGTTTTCCTTACAAAATCAACATTGGCGCCTTTAACATTTTGCTACAACCAATTTTAGATCAGATAAAGGTTAGATTCACGCCGATTAACAACATACATGCTGATGTAAAAATATAGTGATATACAACAGGTCCTTACATCAGCATTGGAGAAAATAGAACTCCCGCAAGATATTTTCCGCGAATACGATCCCAATGGAGGAAGTCTTCTATCGTTTAACCTTATTTTCTAAAAGAGAGATGGGTAAGAAACATGTAGAAAATATGATCAGAATGCTATAAAATTTCATGATGCGAGGATACGCACATGCTTCTTAGAATGGAGTTGACATTCTTTTGCTGGACTGGAGCGGACTAGTTCTTTGGCCACTAGAATCTGCTTATTATCAGTGGGAGTTGGGTTTCTCTGTGCTGGAGCAGTATCTATGAAAAATGGAGTTGGTTTATTATCTCCTGGCATTTGGATCTTTTGCAAAGACCTTTTTTTTAACCCTTTAGATTCTAACATAGCCGTCTTCCCCTTTAATGACTTATATAGAAGAATGGTGCTTCAATTATAAAACATGCTACAATAGAGATGGAATAGGTACTGAAGAATAGAAAGGCATAACATATTGACATGTATTCCCTCCATCCGGAAATAAATGGATGGGTCTAGGCGTATTTCAGTTCTAGATACATCCAGTTTTATCCATTTCTGCGGCATGTAATTCGGACGGAGGGAGTATGATGGAAGAGCTAGGGATATGACAAGACAACACAGTAAAAAAACACTAAAAATCCACTGCAGAATCAAAGTATTCAAACCCACTGATATGAGATAATACACTCATGCAGCTCAGTATGCAAAACTACCAGGCAGTTTTCCTTAAAAAAATCAACATTGTGGCCTTTAATTATACATTTTGCTACAAGTAAATTTAGATCATATAAAGGTTGGATTCACACCAATTAAAAAAAATACATGCTGATATAAAAATATAGTGATATACAACAGGTACTTACATCTGCATTGGAGCTCAGAGAACTCCTGCAAGAATCTTGCCTCACAGTACCAGTGCAGAAATTCTTCTATCTGTTAAGCTTATTTTCTAAAAGAGAGATGGGTAAGAAACATGTAGAAAATATGACCAGCATGCTATGAAATTTCATGATGCAAGGATACACACACACTTGTTAGAATGAAGTTGACATATTTTTGCCGGACTGGAGCGGACTAGTTCTTTGGCCACTGGAATCTGCTTATTATCAGTAGGATTTGGGTTTCTCTGTGCTGGAGCAGTATCTATAAAAACTAGAATTGGTTTATTATCTCCTGGCGTTTGGATCTTTTGCAAAGGCCTTGTTTGTAACCCTTCAGATTCTAACATAGTCGTATTCCCCTTGAATGCCTTGTATAGAAGAATGGTGCTTTAATTACAAAACATGCTACAGCAGAGATATGGAATAGGTACTGAAGAATAGAAAGGCATGACATATTGACATGTATTCCCTCCATACGGAAAAAATGGATGGGCCTAGGCGTATTTCAGTTCTAGATACATACGTTTTTATCCGTTTCGGAAACATGTAATCCGGACGGAGGGAGTATGGTGTAAGAGCTAGGGATACGACAGGACAACATAATAAAAAAACACTATTTGAATGTAGAATTGTATGCTAGCGGAATACGTACAAAAAAACTAAGGCAACATACACGTGTATGATTGGGAAACTAAGATGGCACTGCAACAGAGCACTAGAAAAACACTTCAATGTAACAAAAGATGGTATGGTAGACAGATGAAGTACATACTGATGAATAACAATGCATAAGATATTCAGAAGCATGATGTCCAAATTAAGCAGATGGCATTGCGATAGAGTAGAATGATAGTACTTGAATTTGAAAACATGTTATCATGAATGGAATAGGTACTGAAAAACAGGAAGGCATGGCATATTTACATGCATGATCAGCATGCTAAGCACATGGCATTGCAATAGAGTAGATACACTCCAGGACAATATATGCATGTTGTACCCATATCACAGGCCAAGTTAGAGCAAGGACCTTGTGCGGTGCAGACGATTCATCATCTTTCTGCAAGTCTTCTTAAGGACTGCCTTTACATGTTCCATCATATTGGGTATCATTGACATCAAGTTTATTGGCCTTTACATTGCTCCATGAGGTCCTTGTGGATATATCAGTGTGTGCAATTATGCCTGACATGCATGGAAGACAACTAGTAGTAAGATTTATGTAATGAGTGCCTGTTGGAGACAACAGAAATAGTAGGACTGGGTTAACTAGCAGCAACAGGTCTCAAAAACTAAAGGGAGAACACAGATGAAAGCTACAGAATATGTCTCATTTGTACTCGAGATTAACTAGATGGCACACAAAAATATTAAAGCACAACATAGGTAATACTAGAAGTGGTATAATACTATAATCACCAGCCTGTGGGATAGCATTGGCTAATGGATGATAACTATGGAACAACATTACCTAAAGAACACGTATCTTAGCTGAACTATGGAACATCGTTAACTCCTGAACAAGACCCGTAAGAGATCAGCATGAATATACAGTGAAATGTGATAATCTATTTTCCATGCTTAGATATATAACAAAGCCATAAATGTTGCACACAAGTAAGATGAGAATACAACCTATATGGCTACCATCCATAGGAGTGAGCATCATGGGCTGCCCTGTCGATGGCCCTGCAGTTGTTGTGGCTTTCCATGTTGGGCACGCGCATCCGATGCAGGGAACTGTTGAGTGGGGACTATAGCTCCCTTCTGGTGTATGCTTCCCTTGTTGGAGCAGCTGCGGTGAGTCGGAAGACGGTGTGGCTGAAGATGCAGATAGCACATAATGTTAAGAATGACATATCTCTTTGATCTGAAGAAATACACTAAGAGATCAACAACAAGGTATGAGAGTGGTCACACGTCTGTTGACTAAAGACTAAATTGGGGTCACACAATTTTATTTTATTTTGGTACTGTCCGATCTACGCCGGATGGCTTGATGGCCGTCTTGTGCCTCCCATCTAACACTGTTCGGAATCTTCCCCGAAGAGCCAGCGAGCAACGGCAGAGCAGCCTACCTCCATCGTCCGTGGCCCCGGCCAAAACCCCACTCCCCGCCCCACCGCACTGTCGTGGTTGCGCCGCCCGTGGGCCAATCCACAAAGACTCCCCGTGATCTAGATCTGGCGGTGACAATACCTTCAACCCATGCAACTCTAAGATAGCCATCTAAGCGCGGCTTCCGCGGTGAACTTGCGGCCCCGCACCATTACGTTAGACACCAGCCAACCGGCAGCCTAGCAGCTCTGCCGCCTCGAGGGATGCTGCTTCCCATTGGGAATCGATTGGCCCAGAATAAAAATTCCGACAACTGACGCCTAAATAAAGTGATTTGAGATGAGGGTGCGACCTATCTGGCGGCATGGTGAAGTAGGTAGGTCCAGCTGCCGAGTTGGTGAGGGCGGCGCGGTTGCGGTGGCGACCGGCGGTAGGTAAACAACGATGCCGTGACAGTCGACGGCTATGGGGAAGCAGCGCGGGAACTCTGGACGGATCTGAAGTTGGAGCCGCTTCGCCGCCGTGAACAACGGTGGGGGTGAATTGGCTCCGGTACGGTTCACGCGACCATCATCGAGGTAGCTCCAGCAGCACGGATTAAGAGGCACACGGCCCAGTGCACGACGGCAAATGGACAACGTCTCTGGCATTAGGAGGAGGGCGGCTATGAAATTGGTGTGGTGGGGGGTGCCATGGAGGAGGGGCCGAGGTTTCGCAGCTCGGGAGAAGGGAGCTTTCGGGGAGAAGGTGATTTGGCACCCATGAGGTATGAATGTGGGGGGCGGGGTGAATTGGGAGGGGAGTGGAACCGTGTCTTACGGACGCATTTGTTTGAAAGGTGAGGGGGAGTTATAGTTCTACCCCTGCCTTTAGGCTTCTCGGCTTGGGTCTGTGTACTGAGGGTCAGGGATAGTAGAGTAACTTTGCTTCTCCCCAAATAGTGGGCGGGAGCGATTTCGGGCGAGGAGGGTGTATTTTGAAATATAGTGGGGCGCGAGCGATTTCGGGCGAGGAGAGCGTGTTTTGAAGTAGTGGGCGCGAGCTATTTCGGGCGAGGAGAGGGTGTTTTGCCGACCATGGTTTATGAATTATTCGGTACATGTCATTTCGGCCAAGGAGAAGGCGCGATTGGATGAAGTTACAAACCTACCCTCCATGTACAACGGGCTAATTGATGCGTGTCCCACATAGAACGGTAATTTCGCGTCTCCCATTTATTTGCTCGGGTGAATTCCACCGAGCAGAGGATGTTTAACGGTTCGTTGAAATTTTGGGAGAACGAGCATCCACGTCTACCTTACCAAGTCGATTCGAATGAAATTTTGAAATATTAGCTTGCCACTTCTTTTTTAGATGGAGAGATGGTGCTTAGGAGTAATTTGTTTTTACATGCTCATTGCTAGCGATTTACTATATGACAAATAGTTGACCCACTCAAAAACGCGAATCAAACCCAAAATGAAATATCTTGATTCAATGAAATAGCTCGTTCACTAGGTCAAAATAGTGAACTAAATCCAAAATGGAGCACCTCAATCGAGTAGCGTGTTGTATAGTATTATAGTACTCCATGAACATGTTGAAAGTCAAATTAATGAACTTTTGATATACGCATATATCCGTTCATGTGTGGATTGCAGACAACATGTTCTCCAATTTAAATATTTGAATGCAAGTTTATATCGAGACATGGTTTATATCAGTCTTTGATGCATAAAACGCGACCTCCGCCTCTCCCGGACTCCTGCTCTCTCTCTCTCTCTCTCTCTCTCTCTCTCTCTCTCGCTCTCGCCGACTATCTTCAATTTTCTCGCACGCATCCGACACACAGACCTTGTTGGTCCCTCTCCCTTTCTCTCCATCTCTCTCCCTCTTTGTGTGTGTGTGGGGGGGAGGGGTCTTTCTAGTTTGCATGCATATATACTCCATCTATAGGTCTCTCCCGCACACTATGTATGATACTCTAGTCCAAGGTAGATATCTTGGATGCGCTCATCAAACGCACACAAATTCCTTGGATCGTTTCCCGTAACTCTCTCACGCACCACTCTGTTGTCTCAGAGCTCTTCCCCCTCTCTCTCAAACTCCCCATCTACCTGGGTCACACATACACACGCATATCTCACTCGCACTTGATAGGCCCATCTAAAACTCTATCTCTCTCCCTCGTTCTCTCTGGATCTCACATGCACACACACACAATCTCATGCCTAGCTAGCCAAGTATGATGGTCTCTCACTCAATTGTAGGCACACACAGTCCCCCCTATATGTATATGACTAGCTAATCTTAGTCTCCATCACAAACATGTGCATGGTCTATCTCGATTTCTCTCGCGGCATCTTTCTATCGCGCACGCACCTCCCTCGATCTCCCACCCATATAGTCCCCTCACGATCTCGAGGGGATCTCTCTATCACAAACACACCCTCTCTCCCTCCCCATGCGTCCATGTTCTCCATGTGTCCCTCACGACCTTTGTTCCTTGTTGTCTAGACCTCTATTTGACATGTGCTACAAGGGTGTCTCTCTCCATTGCAAACAATCACACACTAGCTATCTTTGTGTATCTCCTCGCCTCGCCTTTCTATCTCGGAGATGCATGTGTGATATGTTCGCATAAGAAACAAAAAACACACACTCTCTCTTATTTATCATTTGTTGTCACTTTGTCTTTCACACACATACTCTTTTTGCACACTAACTCATTCTCTTTCACACGCACTTGATCTGTCTCGACTTAGGCACTCTCCTTGGTCCATAGCATATAGATTTATTGAAAAGTTAAACAACATCACAAAGTTTGACCATGTACGTGGAGAAAAACAATTACATCTAGAACGGCAAACATATACCATTAGATTCACCATGAGATGTAGTTTTGTATGATGTATCTTTGGTATTGTAGATATAAATAACATTTGCATAAACCTGATCAAAGTGTCCAAAGTTTGACTTCTAAAATATTTACATGCACTGCATTATCGAGCGGATGGAATATCTCCTTCCCCCTCTTAGCTATCTAACGCACCACTCAGCCTTATCGGGGCTCCTCAATCTCTCTCAACCTTTATTGGTCAGTTTGATTCATGACCTAACCCTCATGCCTTGATGGCCAGTAGTGCCTGTTGTGTACGTGAGATGTAAAATATTTCTGCCTGGCCAGGCTTGTGTGGTGCTGAAGCATTTGGGTCATGCCTGGGCCAGGCAAAGCATCAACGTCCCATCAATCAGTCCATGCAACAATTATTTAATGCAAATATCCATGCAGGTTGCTGTTAGCCTTGTGACCGCACGGCCAGGCATGGCCAGGCGTTCAAAATCGGTCGCCTGAGCCAGGCTACTTGTAGTGTCTGGAGTCCAGCCAGGATAATTAAAGTGCAAGGGAATCTAGGCCAGGCGGGCTTTCTTTTACACATGGTAGCAACCAAACAAGCATGCATGAAATCCAAGCACAACCCCAGGCCAGGAAAAAGATGCTCATGACGCAAACTAAACTGACCTTATATCTCCCTGGTTCACACATACACATGTCTTGCTCGCGCTATACATATAGACCCATACAACACTCTCCGCCCTTGTTCTCTCTCCATGTGACACACGCACCCCCCTAAGTACCATAATCCCTCACTCCATCATAGGCGCAAGCACTCCCCCCCTAAGTATGATTATCTCTCACTAGCCATCAAGAACACACCTATTGTCTCCTTCCATCCATACGTCTACCTCGATATCTCCGGGGCATCTTCTATCGCGCACACACCTTGTCACTCAATCTCCCACCCATGTAGTCTCGGGGATCTCTCTATGACAAACATACACTCTCTCCTCCCCATGTCTGCATTTTCTCCGTACGTCTCTCTCGACCTCTCTTCCTTGTTTGTGAGACCCCTCTTGGCCACGTGCTAGGGGTCTTGCTCTCTCGATTCCAAACAACCACACACTATCTCCTCACCTTGCCTCCGTTGTCAAAGAAGCATGTGTGATATGTTTGCATAAGACACACACGCTTTTTCTCTACTTTTACCGTGTGTTATCCATGTCTCTTTCACACACGCACACACACTTTTTTCACTCACTCTTTCTCTCTCTCTCTCTCTATCTCTCTCTCTCTCTCCCTCTCTCTCTATCTCTCTATTTAGGGACTCTGTCATGTCCATACGCATATGGATGTTTTGAAAGTCAAACCTCAGAAAAGTTTGACCATGCATATGTGGAGAAAAACATTTACATCTGGAATGATCATTAGATTCATCACAACATGTACTTACTGCGTACTACCATTTATCTTTGGTATTGTAGATATAAGTAACTTCTTTATAAACTTGGTCAAAGTTTCAAAAGTTTGACTTTAAAAAAAATGTTGGAACTACATTATTGAATGGAGGGAGTAGCTCTTTCTCTCTCTGGTATCTCTCACGGGCCTCCCCTCCCACTCAAACTCTCTATACCGACCGATTATACGCTCACTGTATCAGCATATAGCTCCGTATATTGTTTAGTTGACCGGTCAACCAGTCTAAATGCTGTCTTGTCAACTCGTGTTCTGTATCTTCGTGTGCTGGCCCATGTGGTAGTGGGTGAAAATAAGTAAACTAGAGGCCCATTTGACACGCGGTGAAGTAAACAAAGTTGAAACCACTCGGGGTAGCACCCCGCATGCTAGTAAATTAAGGGTGCATTAAGGACACACTTCTTGCGCGTGAAGGACGCACTCGTGCAAAATTCACCACTACGCGGCGGCATGCACCGAAGGACGCACTCGCACACACCCAGCACACAACACACACCAGCACACGTGTACACCAGCGTCGCCACCGGTTGAGATGAACAGAGAGGCAGCCAACAAGCGGAGGCAGCTCGAGCCAAAACCGCATCCGATGAGCCTGGACTTCATCAGCAGCCTCCCCGATGACATACTGCTCGTCATCAT
>NC_041381.1:515714840-515748904 GCF_002162155.2 Triticum dicoccoides | reverse complement strand
AATCTGCCATGCGGACCGCCCTGCTCTCCCGATGGTGGCGCCCCCTCTAGCGCCGCGTCCCCTTGAACCTCACCATTGATAGCTGCCTCTGCGATGAGGATTGCAAACGCATGGCCGCAGTCTCCAAGATCCTATCATCACAACCTGGGCCAGCCAGACGCCTTGACATCCGCATGTTTAGTACAAACTGCAAGGTCCAACCCAAGTTCGTCGAGTGTTTCTTATCCCCCACCCTAGATCAGCTCGAGGAGCTCGGCTTTGAAGCTGGACGATGTCGCTCTTTGCCGCCGTCCGCGCTCCGCCTCACGCCAACGCTGCGCCACGCCAGCTTCAGCTCCTGCTATCTTCCCCAGATTAATGTTGCGCCCGCCCTTCTTCTCCCTCAACTCAAGCAGCTCGACCTCTTCCACGTTGTCATCTCGAAGAAGTCTATGGAGCAACTGCTCCGTAGTTGTACTCCGTAGTTGTACTGCGCTCCGATGGATTTATGTGTCTTGCTGGCTCCGCAACAACACATCAATTGGGAAGAGATCACTCCAGTTGTTCCACGTTATGGTCACTGAGAATGCACCTTTCCTTGAGAGATTGCTTGTATCGGATCTAGAACGTACAACAAAAATCAGGGTCATTGACGCGCCGAAATTGACAATGTTGGTGTACTCGTCTGCGAAATTCTCCGAACTCTTTATTGGATCCATAATCGTTCAGGCACAACACTCATCTTATTCTTTGTCTTCTTGAAATTCACATTTTTAAATTTCTTCTTGATGTATTTACGACCGTCTTCCAGAAAATGATTCCCACAAGCTTGACCCAGTCTATGCGCACAGTGAAGATCTTGGCAATAAAATCTATCGGCCCCAATCTGGATCAAGTTGTTTGATTCCTTACATGCTTTCCGTGCACGGAGAAGCTACTCATCAAGGTGAAACTTCTTTCCTATTAGTAAACGGTAATCACAACGTAGCTCAATTTTTTCGTAATTTTCCCAAATTACGATGACAAGTGTAGTGTTCAAAACTGCATCTACACACTGCATGGAAAGAAATGTTTTTAGTATTTTTTCTCACGTGATCACCTGCATCATTTTTATGCTGTACACTATAGAAGCCTAGGCTAGTCATAGTGGAAAGTAACTTAGACTACACCAGTAACTGTATGGTTACCCTAAGAGCAAGTACGACCTCCGTCCTGGTTTACTCTTCCTATTTTGTAGTATCAAAATTTGACCATAGATTTGACTGACAAAATGTTAATGCATGTCACTAAGAACTATATCGTTGGATTCGTATTTGAACATAATTTCAAATGGTGTAATTTTTAGTGACATGCATTGGCATTTTCTTAGGTAAATCTATGGTCAAAATTTTATACTAAATATGAGGTAGTACTCCCTCCGACCCAAAATTCTTGTCTTACATTTGTTTAGATACAGATGTATCTAACACTAAAATGTAACTAGGTACATCCGTATTTAGACAAATTTAAGACAAGAATTTTGTGACGGAGGGAGTACAAAAGTGGGCTATGTAGGCCAAAACATGTGCCAAATTCACTTGTGATGCATTTGGCATCGATGCCCCTCCATTGCTCACCTGGTGCCCCAATCTGGATCACCTACTTTGCTCCGGTGCCAAATTAACCCACGCAAAGAAAAAACACTTGCGTGGGAGAGAGAGAGGACTGAGGCTGGTGTAGTTGGTTTGATTGATTTGTTTATACATGTGGGTTTGTGTGCACAGCGGTGCCAACTCTCTCACATCGCGAGAGCGGTGCCAAAATCTTTTGATTTGACATCAATGCGTATTATGTGGCATACTTTTACGAAATATGGCATCAGCCACATAGTGGAAGGCAACAAATGCCCAAGCTCTTCACGTGCTCCGAGGTAAATGAGAGGAAACAGAAAGAGAGAGAGAGAGAGCGAGAGAGTGTGTGTGAAAACAATATCACTAACCAGCCAACCCTATCATATGAGCGAATGATATTGGTACCTCTTGATGACATGGCAATCTTATACAGCCAGCTGCTCTAATATGTTCTCTTCTTTTGCAGATAAAAAAAGGCCAAAATGTGCTGCACTATAACAATCTCATCGAATGCCTTGATCTCCATCTTACAGAAATTGATTTGACCGACTACCGAGGCAGCACATCTGAGATTAAATTGGCCAGGTTCTTTGTTCTGGAGGCAAGTGTGCTCAAGGTAATGAGGTTTGGCGTTCTCTGGCGCAACAATGTATGGCTTGCTGATCACCGCAAGCGTCTAAGCCTAAGTGACAGAGTCTCCGCAGAAGCTGTATTTGTTATTGAAACATCAAGTGGCCAGAGACTCGAAAACTTATTTGCCCATTAGTGACTTGTTAGGGTGGTGGATTTTAGTTAGTACAATAATTCTGCATCCACCTAAAGTAACGAAAGTTCTGACGTAAACTTCCTAGTAATTCCCTCTTCGTAGGTGCAACATTACTCCTAGCATTTGTAATATCAGTTTGAAACTTGTAATATTGCCGTGTTCTATTCCTACATTTTCAAAATCCTGTGAATCAAACAGGTCCTGAGTTGGTGATGATGTTGTGCATCCCACCTTTCATCAATAGCCGTCGGATCTAGATCTGGCGCATAGAAACCAAACTTCTACATTTTTGCAAAAAGATGCCCGCACTTGTTCCCTATTTACAAACAACTCCTTGTCTCTCACAATCAGCCTTATCTCCGCCCCACCACATCTAGAAGGCCATGGAAAAATCTGGCGCGATGGCCGCTGCCGGTGCCGTCCACCCCCAATCTTGGTGTTCCGTGCAATGCACGGGCATCTACGCATGGGAAATTATGTCGAACAAGGCTAGTAGTAAGCAGGCTAGCTCTACAGCCATGATGATAGTGACTGCAAGGCTCACTATGGTATGCCGAACACGGTGCCTATACTCAGGTGTCATCTCCGGCGCAGGGTCTTGTCACTTCACTGTGAGGAGCAACACATAATAATTTGACCAACGGGTAGTACAGTGCTAGTACTCCTACTACATTGGTAGTACTACTACTAGTACTAGTAGCACCACCGTCTTGATTTAGGAGTACTACCATGTCCATCTGGATTTTAGTATTTGACTAGCAATATCTAGTAATGCATGTCACAAAAAATGTACTACTCCCTCTGTAAATAAATACATGGTGTATCGTTTTATTCCTATCGGCGAGAGAACTTAATGTCCTTTTTTCTAATTAATAGGATTACATGCATGTCATGTTTGGTAGTCTCAAGTCATTGAAAGCATGCACGGCCCACATCTCTCATTGGTTGATATATCACGAAATAAGAAACGAGGAGGGAGTTAATGTACCGTGCCTAAGTTTTTTGGGATTGTTTGGTTTTCGTAAGGTGACTTACACACCATTTTTGTTTACATGCATTAACATTTTATTAGTTAAATCAAATGTCAAAACTTGGCGAAAAATGCAAACGGGACCAATAAACCAGTAAACATCAAACTTCTCTCGTTTGGCCCCAACAAGAGGTCCGGTGAGATGACTATACTACACCGACACGGAGGGGGACGCAGCTTCATTGACTTACTGCAACTGCCTTTGGGCGAATGACACGTGGGCCCAACGGGTGGCTGGCCCACCTATCATACAGCCAAAGGCATGTGGAGTAGAGGGCCAAGGAGTAGATGGCCAACACGCACGTGAATTCAACGCAGTCCGCGCTTCTCATATAAAGGCTCCCCACTAGTCCAATCTACTACTATGAAATCCTATGCACCTACGCACGCTAACCAAGGGCAAGAGTGATCACTCGAATTGCAAGATCAGTTGACTAGAAGCTAAGCTAGACCCTTGGAGGCGATGAGCACGAGCATCAGCTAGCTGTGCCAGATGGTCCATGACGCCAGCTGCGGCCCGGCACCGAGGAACGTCTCCAGGTATTGCTTGAGGCCGCCAGGGTGAGCGGCCGCTTGGACAACAGCTTCGTCTCCTTGTTCAACGAGGTCCTCCTCGGTTTCCTCGACAAGTTCACCGTCATCAAGAAGCTCGCAGACGACTTTGACATGCGCCTCCAGCCGACGCGCCCAGGCTCTGCGATGCCCGCCACCCTCAATGGACACTATGGTGACAACCTCTTCGATGCACTGGTGGCCCTGCGACTGCCCGCCGTCGCGCCGGAGAATGTCCACCTCGAGATCGCGCAAGCCGCACAGTGCCTAGCGCAGCAAGACACCATCGACATAATCTTCGACGTCTATGCGCAAATCGTCCACAAGGACTACTACATGCAAGAGGAGGACGATAGGACGTTGGCCTTCTTGGAACGCAGGGAAACCTTGGACGACATTGTTCAGAAGGACGTTGAGCTCGACGCCAATGCCGCTGCTCCTCACACATCGGTTGGTGACCCGGCGCACTAGGGCGTGAGGATGTCATTGATGGATCCGTATGTATTTTTATCTTTCCGTTAAATCCATGTAGTAGTATATGGTACTACTAGTAATTATCTTACTTTTCGCATCAACTTCATAATTTTCGTACGTACTCCGTGCATGAACGGCACCAGAACTAAACTTCTCATTACCCTAGGGAAATCGTTATTTCTATCTATGGGTCGCGCCATGGAGCAGAACCAAAATTTACAAGTTACAAGTTCAAAAGGAAAAGCCTGCTGTGTTCGTGTCGCACCCCCACACGGCTGGTCCGGCACGCCGCTCAAGGGCGAATGTGTGCGGTGTTGTATTTTCAGTTACAAGTGGGACCGCCATTGAGCAAACTGACTATCGGCAAACCCCTACCCCACCCACCGCATGTTTGCTGAGAAAACAGGAGGGAGAGGAGATGAATGTAGCACAGACTCCAAGAAAATTGGTTTCGGATGGGACTCGTGTGGGTGTCTTGTGCCGTACTGCTAGATGTGAATGCTAGTTATGGCCCATGCCATCCCACTATATCGAGCCTATATCGAGGTGCTGGTTACATAGAACAAATTTCCTGGAGTCCGTGCTCAGCCCTCCTCTATCTCTCTTCTCAGCCAGCCAGCGGATGCGCGGAGCCCATCATCTGTTTGCTCATATGCGGTCCCACATGTCAGTGAAAACACAAGAGGACCCACTGAACCTGCACATCTTTCACCTCGACGTGCTTCTGGTGAAAAAAAAATCCAATAAAGATCTTCGGTGGCTGCTTTTGGAGTTACTCAAGACTAGTAAGATTCTATTCACAGTTTAACACAAGATGCACATCACTGGCTTCAACTACCACTCTATTTTCTTGCATGACACGACCTGGATGCTGGATGTCCCACGTGTCGGCAAAAGGAGGAAGAACCCGACCAAATCTTCGGTTGTGCTCTCAGATTAGACTAGTTGTGCTAACTTAAAATTTTATTGTGTAGAATGGATGCAAGTTTTGGTATTGGGAAGAAGAGTACATCGATATATTGATAGAGCGTAGATGGTCTAGCACTTTTAGCAAGCATAGAGGCTAGAGATGATACTAGTGCACTTGTT
The DNA here is from genome assembly GCF_002162155.2 of Triticum dicoccoides. Taxonomy (NCBI): domain Eukaryota; kingdom Viridiplantae; phylum Streptophyta; class Magnoliopsida; order Poales; family Poaceae; genus Triticum; species Triticum dicoccoides. The sequence goes on along the minus strand of NC_041381.1, from coordinate 515,743,404 downwards.
GATATAATAGAGGATAGACATGAGACTAGATGCGAGGAAGCAACGTCTACTTCTTGACACTCGGAGAAGAAAGAAGCACACTCGAAGAAAGATTATATCACAAAACAAATAACAATTAATGAAATGAACGTCAACTCAACCAGTCCTCGGCGTTGGAAACGCTTGCTTTGAACCACAAGTGATTCTCTGGGAATGGCCATCCATTGTCGATCTCGAGACCAATGCAGGACTGATCATCTAGGCTGAAGCGGCCTACTATATTAGTACTAGGGTAGGGAACCACCGAAATGTCCGAGGTATAGGTACAGTTGCTTCTCATAAATGGTAGTAACGTTGTGTCAACAGCAGTTGGATCGCCTTTCACCATCATTGGATAGTTTTATTCCAAGGAAGAGCGAATTTTCTCCAAGATTATCAATTCTGTACCAGGGAGAAGCTATTGGCGCTAGCACACTAGTATCCATCCCGAATACCATGCAACGGGTGTTGGAATAGGTCGGGAGAGTGCGTCCATGGGAGACAACACCTGCTTCCTTAGTAGTAACATCAACAGTGGGCTGTATATAGACAAGAAGGGGCGATCCATCGGAATTAGTTGCCAAATTTTCAAGTATAGGTGGTGGAATGTTCACAGTACCTTGGAAACACAAGAAGAAGGTTAATTAGTAAAGGGAAACTTGCTAACCCACATGCATGTGGATGGAACAATTATAATTACGGTGGAAGACAAATGTACCGAAACTATGAGGATCCCATGCAAAAACAGTGCCATGAGTGGCGGAAGCAAACACAAGACCCTCGTATTGAATTGCATCATAGTACACATCCGTGTACAAAAACTGATTTTTGAGCAATATCCATCCAGTTGAACCATGAAGGACAGCAACAAGCTTGTCGAAGATAGCAACAACTACATAGTTCCTGTAATTCCAAGAGCGGTTGGGAACTCGACAAATTGCTATCTTCAATAGAAGACAGTCATCATGATCGTATTTGAACATGCGTAGAATACCGGTGTGCTCAACCTCTGGGCAGTCTGCTGAGATTTTTGGAAGTGGAACCCGGTGACGAGTGTACACATTCACAGGTTCCCACTCGCAGTTGTACCCAATATAAACAACCCAATCTCCATTTGCACCTGCCCAAGCCTTGCCCTCAAGCGATGGCATCTTAACATCATACATATCATTATCAAGCGGCATCAACTTGCACAAGGCGAGGCCTCCGTCGTCCCTGTGCCAGTCATCAGGGTCACAGCAAAGAAGATAGGGGAGATCAAACCGCTCCTTGACCCTTGGGTTCCTTGTAATGATGTTATTAGTTGAGTCGAGAATTGTCTTGAACGAACCTGCCATGCTAGCCGAGGTGATGACGTCGCACCGATCAATGAGTTCCTCCACCACGTAATCTTTCAGATCGCGGCAAGAATAACGGGGTCGTTTCTGGCCTGTTCCCTCCATGGAGAAGATGATTGAACCATGGCAGAAGGAAGGGTGAAGGCAAATGGAGGAGGGAGGAAGAGCGTGTGACAACAGTTCCAAATCAAGAGGGAAAGGCGAAGAGTCGATGGACGGTTACCAGTTTGCCATAGTACACAAAGAGGCGCCTCGGCCTACACGTCCGTTCGGAAATACTACTAGAAAAGGACTCGCCGTCGTCTCACTGATATGTTGGAATGGGACCACATGTCAATGAAACATGGTGTGTAATTTCTCGTGCAAAATGCGACCTGGCCGCGTTCGCCCGAGGTGCCGCATTAGTTATCGACCTTTATTTTTTTAATGGCATGCCGTTCAGTTTTGAAGCACGAATAACTGGTACTGTATGCAGAGAAAATATAAACTACTCTACCACTACTCCACCTCTAGTACTAGTAGTATAAAAAAGATATATAGGCTGGAGCTTCAGCGCTTTCTTGCTAAGGGGTGCCCACCTGCTTCTCACACTATCACCCTCTCTCCAGATCTAAAAAGACGGCCTCTCTCTCCCTCCTCACCGGTGGTCACAGATTTGCCGGGGAAGAAAAGGATGTGCAGCGCTGACGCACTCATCGTCGGCGAGCGAGGTCACGCACTGACGACAAGGCCGTCCTCTCAGACCTAGCGCCCATGTGGGATGGCATCCGTCCGCAAGCTCGCTGCCGTTGTGTGTGCGGAGGACAACGACCACGAGCAAAGCCACTTCCCGACGACCACGACCACGAGCACTATTAAAGGAAACCCTACTTCATGCAGACTAATCCATGTCTGGGTTGAATAAGGAAAGTAAGGGAGACTATACTGTCTAAGAGAGTAGGCATCGAACCCGCATCTAGGTTGAAAAGCGGAAAATCAGTAGATAAGGAACGGGTCTCGTGTCTCTTGGTTGAAGAATGGTAGAAAGGCATGACAACACAATAGAGAATGACCAGGTCAATCCTTTTATTGTCCTCATATAGGAAAAAGGTGGCTAAAGAGAACAAAAATGGGACGTAATCCACATATGCTGCCTGGATATTTGTTGCTCTGGGCAACCATACCTCCCTCACCACTCTGCGTCTGTGGAGGTACATCGTACTGGTGCGCCCATTGTCCGAATGGGCCTCCATGCTCTTATTGCCACTTTTTTGCTGTTAGTATAACACCAATAGTCAAGTCAAGCAATGCTACTGCTAAAGTGATGCCACATTTAACTAATGCCGCACTCAGTCTAATGCCACCGATAAATTTAAGCAATGACATTTAATGTCATTGGATTATTTCAGGGTTGGCTGTTGATTGTGGATGTATTAAAGATTTTTCAGCTAAGGCATTCTAATGTTGTTGCACAACCAGTATACCAATGATCAAACTTGTTACTACCTTCAGATTTTTTGCACTGTTAATGCTTATAGATTACATATCTCACTTTCATGAGATAAGTTAATTTTGTTGTACCGTGTCACCAAAATGCCAAGGCATTGATGTCATTTTATTTTTCTTAAACTACACAAAAAATCATGAAGACAAGAGGAAAGGTCAAGAGTGGGTACCTCCTCCTCCGGCTGTCCTCTTGATTTGTTCGATCAAGTTTTTATGTTTGATCGATTATCAAGATTTGGATAGCAATTTTTAAGGTGCCCCCGAATTTGAAATGATATTTACCTTGGAGGTACATGGTTTGCAATTTTTTTCTACTGTCATTAGTTAATAATGCTAGTTACCATTAGACTTTTGTATTTGGTTTAATGCTCATGCACAGCTAGTATACCAATGCTGAAACTTGTTACCTTTACATTTTGTATTGTTAATTATTATAGAAATCTTCGAGTGCTAGAGTTTATTGAAATCTGTTCAGTAAAACCATCGTACTATACCCTGTAATAAAATAACTACTCTATTGTTGCACTAGCCACTGGATTAGTGTATATTTGTAGTATTCGAATGGTGTTGCATTAGCGTATGGACATAAATAAAGTGTGGCAAGCTTTCCCAGATATGTGCTCAAGAAAACTACTACCTGTTTTCTAAATACTAGACGTTTGGGTACTTTAAATTGAACCACGAAAACGTCTTATATTAAGGAACAAAGGATGTAGAGTTCACTCAAATTATCCCAGTAAAGCTAGTCACACCTTTGTTAAAATTAATGTTAATTATGTTATTGGAGGAGGTCTGTATGTTTGTCTCTAATGCCCGTCGACTACATACCTGACATCATGATGTAATGTTAAGTCATTTCCTTTTGTACAATGTCACTGAATTGTCAAGGAGGTGATGGCATTTTATTTTAGTTGAACTGCACAAAATATGCTTAAAAGAAGAGGAAAGGTCAGGAGTCGATCATTCTTTCAAAAAGAACTATATATGCCTTTCTGACATCAACCGTTGTTGCCTTATTTATTCCTTCAAACAGGTGGTTAGAAACAGTCTTGCTACCGTTTCCATTAAGAAATTGGAATGCTTATATTTGTGAGTCTATGCTTCAACTACTGTCATTTTTACAGTAATCACACTTTCAATATCTATGCAAACAGGGATGCTCGATTTTAGTGGAACTACACAAAAAGTCCAACTGGTTCAACATTAGGAGCATGTTTTCTTCCCAACCTTTATATCCAATTGGTGGCACTATGAGCTATTCATTACGAAGGTACATGGTTTGCTACTATCTTGCTACTCTTTTTGTACTGTCATTAGATAGTAATACTAGTGGTTTGCATGTGAATTTATTGGCAGGGTGGACCTACATTGGAGGTGCATGACAAGATTCAATGATTGGCTGCTCAATTTCGGTTGTATCGATTTCACCTCTTCCATCATTGCGAACATCGATATCCTTGGTCTGATGAAGAATAGGTGATATATTTCTGCTCTGAACCAGCAAATCAATTCAGTATGAAATTGTCCGGGGCAAAACATAACTGTATCAAATTGTCCAGTGCAGAACATGACAGATGCTAAGCAGAAGAGATATGTTTAAACCGAAAATACAAGGTGTGGTATATGTTTACTAGCTGCTTGATATGCGTGCAGATAGAGATGTCTGCCCGTTGCTATTTGGGAAACAAACAAAGTGACCGCAATTTTGGTTGAACTGCACAAGAGAATAGTATAGTCATTGCATGCAGTGCCATTTGAAAATAGACACAGAAAGATTGGATAGTCACTTCATGGACTGCAGAAAAGTAGTATTGTACTATTTATTGGCCAACACTAGGTGCTTCATTGCTTTGGTTTGATTATACAATGGGCATCATTTTGCCTAAGTTAAAGTTTGTATTCCGAAAATAGTCTCGCCATGTGATCGAGAGAAGACCAAATCATATTGCAGAGGATGTTCCTCCATCATGTGTGGTTCATTCTCATGGTTCCAGCTGTTGGTGAAACCACTTACGTTTGCAAGAGGAATTGTAGACTTCACAAACAAATTTGTCTTTCAGTATGTACTGTATGCTGGCCAAGAGAAGCATGCATGTTAGTAGGAAAAACAAATGTTTTTTCTAGATCTCTACTTTTGGAGCTACATATTTGTATATGATCTGTGAGTCATTGAGATGTATTAACATGTTGATCTTATGTATGGGAATCGTACTAGTTGGTTTTAGTAGCGACGCAAGATCCAAAGTGGATGATCTTTGCTTTTGGAGCTACATATTTGTATATGATCTGTGAATCATTGAGATGCATTAACAGTTACTTATTTCTGTTCGCTTAGTGTTTACAAGTTACTAATCGATCACTAGCTAGCCTACTAATGCGCTCCTGGCAGTTTTATTTGTGACACAAGATCCAAAGTGGCAGTTTTTTGAATAAACATGCCTACCTCTGAAGAAACTGACAAGCTACACTATCCGACCTACTCGATCCTACACGAATAAATAGCGGATCATGCATGTACTAGTACCTCCTTTTCGGTTTGCAGGGATTAATTCAAACCTCTTACCAACCAAGGTACTCACTCCTCCGGGTTTATTAGTCCCGTGAGCAAAGCAGCAAGACCAAGGAATGGCAATATTTAACTGCATGCAGAAGTTTAAGCCTAATTAATTCCAGCGATTTAAGTGGCTGCATGCGTGCCCTCGGCTGTGACTCTTTGCATCCTGCTCCGCGTACTAGCTGCGAGCGATTCTGAGTGCCTGCATGCAGCTGGCCGTAATTAAGGCAGCCAACTGAAGTGAAAAAAGATGCGCTTTAATTGTTGCGGGCTTTTTAAATCCGTGGAATCATTATTGACAAGGAGGGAGATGATTCGAGTGCACTCGTTTGACCATCATGCCGGCGTGCGACCCAGACGGGACATGACGGCACAGTCATAATTTAAGTTTCTCTAGTTTTCCACGGCAAGTTGGCGTGCTAAGCCATGCCTGCTTATGCATTGAGTTCCGATGACCATCACACTACCTTCTGCCTATAAGTAGTGTTTCCCGGCCTTCTCTGGTGGCACCGTGACCAAACTCGCCATATCCTCATAAGCCCCCACCGGCCCAACGTCGCTCGCCACTTATCCTCTCCCTCATCATGTCCGCCATGCCCCCGCCTGTCCGCGGTAGGCGAGGCCGGAGGCGGTCACCGCCGGAACTAATGTTTGAATTTTCACTGGCAGGTCGATGGAGGGAGGAGGCATTCTATCTGTCTTTAGATGGCAATGAGGAGATCAAGGACTTGTTGGAGCGCGACCGCCTAGCGGAGGAGCAGGAGTTGTTGGAGTGCGACCGCCTGGCGGAGGAGCAGCATATCGCTGATTTGCGCCGCCAGCAGGACATGGAGCAGCAGCGCACTGATGCTCTGAGTCGCGAGTAGAGCACCCGCAACTGGGCCGACTACATGGAGGCCGGCGCCCGGCAAATAGCCTTGGAGGCTGTCAGGCACGCACACGTTCATGACTCTGATTTTTACAACCAGCTCATCAAGTGGGTTTCCCGCTTAGAAGCCGAAACTTCGGTGGACCGCGCCGGCATGGAAAGGGGCAACGCATGCGAGCAACGCGCCCTATCGCACCTCTGGCAAGTCCGAGGCGAGGCGGAGGACATCGGTGCCGGCGTTTAGCCTGTACCACAGATGGCGGCCGGCATCGTCTATTTAGCTAAGAGTAAGAGTACTTGTACGCTACTAGATTATTAGTGGGAGTAGATAGTTAACTTGGCTATGATGGTTGTCAACGTGGAAGTTCAGTACTCGATATGTGGATCATACCTGTTACTTTTCTATGAATGTTGAACTTTCCGTCTGAACGTATGGAATGGGCTATTATTTTTTTAAATGGGTTGTATTTGTCCTCCATGGGTTTAGAGGCTGACTTGTGGGCCTACCAAGTTGACGCGTACACAATCAGGAGATGATTGTATGTGTAGAGCATGACAGCAGGGACCGGCCAACGTCATGGCGCTCGGTAAGTGCCTCCTTATTTCAAGCCAATAAAAAATGGCTCATCCTAATGGATTTCTGATATCTGGGTCCCATGCCATTGTCAACATAGTCAATAAACAAGAGAATTACACAACGAGCGACTGACACCAGGGACCCAGCAAATCGCCCAGTTATTTTTGTTTTGGGTTAATTTGATAAATGCCACTCCAAATCTGGTGTTTCCGAGAAATGTCACTGCAATTTCAAAATTTTGAAAAATGCCATTTCATTCCATTTCCAGTGGCATTTTACGAAATCTGGAGTGGCGTTTTTTCAAAGTTTGCAAATTACAGTGGCATTTTTCAAAGTTTGCAAAAATTGCAGTGACCTTTTTCAAAGTTTGGAAATTGCAGTGTCATTTTTATGAATCGCCATAATTGGAGTGGCATTTATCTAATTTGTTTTTGAGACGGAAGCAGGGTGTCAACTGGGCTGTGCGGGACACTCTGGCTTGTCTAGACAACCTTTTCTTTTATGTTTACCAGAGACCAGCCTAGTAGTTTTTTTTCTTTCTAAAAATGGCTAGCTTAGTTTTTTTGTGACTTGTCAAGTAAGTCGCTTTGTCAGGCCTGTTGGGCTGCAAATCTTTCAAGACGAGGAGAGCTTCATTCTGTTGGCCGAGAAAATGGCCTATCAGTAATGAGAAATGGGTTGTACATTTTTAAAACACATCAAACCGGCAATTAGTTTCAAATATCTTTTTTTCATTTCAAGATTTTAAATTGCATTGATTTTTATGCGTGGACAATTTATTGGATTTTATATTGATATACATTTATTTTTAATATTAGTTTGAATGTGACTCGAAATTTTAGGATTAAAAACAGTTCAGACCGCAACAACATATGCAAAATTTTGTATAATTTTTTAACCGTGGCCAGAATATGGGCTGTAATGCTAACAAAAAGAATATGGGCTCCAAAAAACCTAAGAATTAGCAAATGGGCTGTAAATTATTCGAAATAATGGAAGAAAAAAAAGGTTGACGCACAAGCAGTGACTGTTGGATGTCCATCCAACGACCATCGTGCTTCTTCAATCTGTGCTCTTCCTGCTCCAGCCGCTCAAACAAGCGTCGGCAGGACTGTCTGCTCGCTCCTCCCCGCGGCCGGTTGTGCTGCCGCGCAGGCCTCACTGCCCCCATCGCTGGCCTAGCCATCCCTCTACTCACCCACACCTGGTGTTATTCTCCGGTGACGGCAGACGAACTAGTAAACCCTCTTACAATTGTAATCCCCTTCACATGGGAAACAACTGTCGAGTCTTCCCTGGCTCTGTGTCGTTCCCTTCCTACGCCTCACCATCGTCCACCGCCCTGGTGCTCTCGGCGTGGCGTAGTCAACGTGGTCAACGACCGACATGCATCTGAACTGGACTGTATGTGGAGAGGCTGGCAGCTGGGTCCACAGCCGCACGCAAGGAAATGCCTCCTTATTACGCGCAAAATAATGATTCCTCCAACTGACATCTGGGACCCAATGAAAGGGCCTCTGTATTTCGCAAAAAAAAACATTACCGCCGCTGACAGCTCGGACCCACCAGCTATATCTTCGCACACAAGGAAGTGCCTCCTTATTACGCACAAAAAATGAATACTCCCCCTGCTAGCTGGGACCCAGTATAGTGGGCCTACTAAGTTGACGGGAATGGAGGGCTTTGTCAACTTAGTCAATATGCACGATTCTAACTCCAGTGACCGTACGATGTCCATCCAACGACCTTAGTTCTTCCTCAACCTCTAATCTTCTTGCTCCAGCCGCCCAAAGCAGCGCCGGTCGTGCCGCCTGCTCCTACCTCCTGTGGTCGGTTGTGCTGCTACGGAGGCCTCACCACCCCCATACTACTCCCACCGGTGGCCAGGCCATCCCTCCACTCCACTCACCCACACCCCATGTTATTCTGCGGCGATGGCAGAGCAGCCTTCTCTCCGCGTGGCATCCACTGTTGTGTCTTCCCCGGCTCCGCGTCGTCCCCTCCCTAGGCCTCGCCATCGTCCACCGCCGTGGTGCTCTTGGCGCGGCGTGGTCAATGTGGTCAATGACCGACTTCCATCGGAAGAGTATTGTATGTGGAGAGGCTGACAGCTGGGTCCACGGTAGCCGCAAGGAAGTGCCTCCTTATTACGCGGAAAATAATTATTCCTCCACCTAATAGCAGGGACCCATTGGACGGGCCACCAGTATTTCACGAAAAAACGTTTCCCCCTGACTGCTGGGACCCATCGGACGGGCCACCGTGTTTCGTGAAAAAAAAGTTCCCCCGCTGTTAGCTCGCACCCACCGGAAGTGCCTCCTTATTACACACAAAAAAATGAATACTCCCCCTACTAGCTGGGACCCACCTTGGTGGAAGGTTGACTTGTGGGCCTACTAAGTTGACTACGACGGAGGCCTTTGTCAACTTTAGTCAATATGAACGATTCTAGCTCCAGTGACCGTACGATGTCCATCCAACACCCGTAGTGCTTCTTCAACCTCTGGTCTTCTTGCTCCAGCCGCCCAAAGCAGAGCCGGTTGTGCCGCATGCTCCTGCCTCCCGTGGCCGACTGTGATGCCGTGGAGGCCTCACCGCCCCCTACTACTCACACCGCTGTCTAGGCCATCCCTCTACTCACCCACACCCCCTGTTATTCTACGGCGACGACAGCCTCACACCGCAGCCGAACCAGTGAACCCTGATACTCCTCTACGCGTGGGCATCCACTGCCGCGTCTTTCCCGGCTCTGCGTCGTCCCCTTCTTAGGCTTTGTCGTTGTCCACCGCCCAGGTGCTCTCAGCGCGGTGTGGCCAACATGGTCAATGAACGACTTCCATCGGACGTGGACTGTACGTGGAGAGGCTGACAGCTGGGTCCACGGCCACAGCAAGGAAGTCCCTCCTTATTACGCGGAAGATAATGATTCCTCCACCTGATCGCAGGGACCCACAGGACCGGCCACCGTATTTCACGAATAAAACATTTCCCCCTGACTGCTGGGAGGACCTCCTCCAGCCTCCACTTGCGACTATTCATCCACGGGCTCCTGTTCGTCCAGCCTCCATCACGCGCTACTCCACCAGCTACTGTTAAACCACCCCTCTCAACAGGCTCCTATTCAACCACCCCTCCATCGGCTACTGTTCATCCACCCCTCCACCGTCTACTGTTCATCCAGCCCTCCACGGGGTCGTCCTGTTCATCCAGCCCTCCACGGAGTCCTATTCATCCGGCCCTAACCGACTCGATCGATCGGGGTCCTGTTCATCCACCCCCACTGGGAAATGTTCATCCAAACCCCCCTGCAACACTCACTGTTCATCCAACCCCCCAGCAAACTCTTAATGTTCATCCACATGCAGCATCGATCGGCTTCAGTTAGCAGCAGTAGCGAAGGAATCGCTCGATCACCCCGGTTCAGTAACACGTAGCCTGCAGTGCAATCACTCGAGTTCAGTTTGGCGGCGCCTCGCTCGGGTTCAGTTAGAGCCCACGCCTCGCACCCACGCGCATACGGTACGAGAGAAACGCGCATAGCTCGGCCCCTAACCACCCACTATAACTGGGAACTCCCCGAAATTTTCCTCGCCCTCGCTTCTACCACGGTTTTTTCCGTCGTGGATGGCCCAAAGAATGTCATGCAGCTGCGTCTCCGACCCGCCCAGGACGAAAAGCCCATTTTCTGCCATAATTTTTTGTCATAGAAGTAGGAGCCCACCACATCTATGATGATACCGGGTTTTGTCACAATTATCATCATAGAAGTGTCATAAGTATGACAGAAAAAAATTTCGTTCGGCCCAAATGTCATAGATGAGTCTTTTTTTGTAGTGCGTGTTGTGTTGCATTTTCACTTACAGTGGGACCACAGTTGAGAAAACATACTATCGGCAAACCCCCACCCCACCCACCGCGCGATGGCTAAGAAAACGGGTGGGAGAAGAGATGGATGTAGCACAGACTCCAAAAAAAAATTGGTGTCGGATGGGACTTGTGCGGATGGCGTGTGCCATACTGCTAGACGTGAATGCTAGTTATGGTCCATGCCACCCCACTATATCGAGCCTATATCGAGGTACTTGTTACATAGAACAAATTTCCTGGAGTCCGTGCTCAACCCTCCTCTATCTTTCTTCTCAGCCAGCCAGCAGACGCGCGGAGCCCATCGTCTGTTTGCTCATATGCGGTCCCACATGTGAGTGAAAAACGCAAGAGGACCCACTGAACCTGCACATCTTTCACCTCGATGTGCTGGTGATGAAAATAAAGATCTTCGGTGGCCACTTTGGGAGTTACTCAAGGGTAGCAAGATTCTATTTACAGTTTAACCCAAGATGCACATCACGTGGCTTCAACTACCACTCCATTTTCTTGCATGACACGACCTGGATGCTGGATGTCTCACGTGTCGGCAAAAGGAGGAAGAAATCGACCAAATCTTCGGTTGTGCTCTCGGATTAGACTAGTTGTGCTAACTTAAAATTTTATTGTGTAGAATGGATGCAAGTTTTGGTATTGGGAAGAAGAGTACATCGATATATTGGTAGAGCGCAATTTAGTAGATGTTCTAGCACTTTTAGCTAGCATAGAGGCTAGAGATGGGACTAGTTCACTTGTTAATGGAATAGCGGCTAGACATGAGACCAGATGCGAGGAAGCAACGTCTACTTCTTTACACTCGAACAAGAAAGAAGCACGCAAGATCGAGCCTCCGCAGATCAACAACGAATGCATCGAGAAGGCACTAATCCAACCTATAGGAGCAGTTATGGAAGTTGGATATCTTCTAAAATGTATTCTTATGGTTCTTGTTTTCTTTGGTCTTGCTTTTCTAGTCAAATTTTGGTGATGTATTTCCATGTACAAAAAATCAATGATGAAAAAAAGATATGTGTTTGCAAAGAAAAATGTACGCGGCCGGGATGCGTCCGCGCGTTGGGCGCACGGCCACTGCTACCTCTTGAGCACTGCGTTGGTTTTCCCTTGAAGAGGAAAGGGTGATGCAGCAAAGTGGCCTAAGTATTTCCCTCAGTTTTTGAGAACCAAGATATCAATCCAGTAGGAGGCTACACGCAAGTCCATCGTACCTACACAAACAATGAAGAACCTTGCAACCAACGCAATAAAGGGGTTGTCAATCCCTTTCACGGCCACTTGCAAAAGTGAGATCTGATAGAGATAATAATAAGATAAATATTTTTGGTATTTTTATAATATAGATCGGAAAGTAAAGATTGCAAAATAAAGTAGATCGGAAACTTATATTATGGAAAATAGACCCGGGGGCCATAGGTTTCACTAGTGGCTTCTCTCAAGATAGCATAAGTATTATGGCAGTGAACAAATTACTGTCGAGCAATTGATAGAAAAGTGCAGAGTTATGAGAATATCTAGGCATGATCATGTATATAGGCATCACATCCGCGACAACTAGATCGAAGAGATTCTGCATCTACTACTATTACTCCACACATCGACCGCTATTCAGCATGCATCTAGAGTATTAAGTTCATAAGAACATAGTAACACATTAGGCAAGATGACATGATGTAGAAGGATAAACTGAAGCAATATGATATAAACCCCATCTTTTTATCCTCAATGGCAACAATACAATACGTGCCTTGCTGCTCCTGCTGTCACTGGGAAAGGACACCGCAAGATTGAACCCAAAGCTAAGAACTTCTCCCATTGCAAGAAAGATCTATCTAGTAGGCAAAACCAAACTGATAATTCGAAGAGACTTGCAAAGATAACCAATCATACATAAAAGAATTCAGAGGAGATTCAAATATTTCTCATTGATAAACTTGATCATCAACCCACAATTCATCGGATCTCGACAAACACACCGCAAAAAGAGTTACATCGAATAGATCTCTAAGAAGATCGAGGAGAACTTTGTATTGACATTCAAACATAGAGAAGAAGCCATCTAGCTAATAACTATGGACCCGAAGGTCTATGGTACACTACTCACAACTCATCGAAGAGGCTTTGGCATTGATGTAGAAGCCCTCCATGATCGATTCCCCCTCCGACGGAGTGACGGAAAAAGCTCCAAGATAGGATCTCACGGGTATAGAAGGTTGCTATGGTGGAAAAAGGGTTTCGTGGTGCTCCTGGATGTTTTAGGCGAAGGAAGTCGGTCAGGGGAGCCACGAGGGGCCCACGAGGGTGGGGGTGCGCCCACCCCCTAGGGCGCTCCCTCCTGCCTCGTGGCTTCCTCGTCTGCTTCTTGACGTCCGCTTCAAGTCTCCTGGATTACGTTTGTTCCAAAAAATATCTGTCCTAAAGGTTTCATTCCGTTTGTACTCCGTTTGATATTCCTTTTCTGCGAAACACTGAAATAGGCAAAAAACAACAATTTGGGCTGGGCCTCCGGTTAATAGGTTAGTCCCAAAATTGATATAAAAGTTTATAGTAAAGCCCATAAACATCCAAAACGGGTAATATAACAACATGGAACAATCAAAAATTACAGATATGTTGGAGATGTATGAAGCATCCCAAGCTTAATTCCGGCTCATCCTCGAGTAGGTGAATGATAAAAACAGAATTTTGATGTGGAATGCTACCTAGCATATTTCTCAATGTAATTTTCTTTATTGTGGCATGAATGTTCAGATCCAAATGATTCAAGACAAAAGTTTAATATTGACATAAGAGTAATAATACTTCAAGCATACTAACAAAGTAATCATGTCCTCTCAAAATAACAGGGCCAAAGAAAGTTATCCCTACAAAATCATATAGTGTGGCTATGCTCTATCTTCATCACACAAAATATTTAAATCATGCACAACCCCGGTTTTATCCAAGCAATTGTTTCATACTTTAGTATTCTCAAACATTTTCAATCTTCACGCAATACATGAGCATGAGCCATGGTCATAGCACTATATGTGGAATAGGATGGTGGTTGTGGAGAAGACAAAAAAGAGAAGATAGTCTCACATCAACCAGGCATATCAATGGGCTATGGAGATGCCCATTAATAGATATTAATGTGAGTGAGTAGCGATTGCCATGCAACAGATGCACTAGAGCTATAAATGTATGGAAGCTCATCAAAAGAAACTAAGCGGGTGTGCATTCAACTTGCTTGCTCACGAAGACCTAGGGAAATTTGAGGAAGCCCATCATTGGAATATACAAGCCAAGTTCTATAATGAAAACTTCCCACTAGTATGTGAAAGTGACAACATAGGAGACTCTCTATTATTAAGATCATGGTGCTACTTTGAAGCACAAGTGTGGAAAAAGGATAGTAACATTCTCCCTTCTCTCTTTTTCTCTCATTTTTTATTTTGGTGGGCTTCTTTGGCCTCTTTTTTATTTGGGCTTCTTTGGACTCTTTTATTTTTCACAAAGTCCGGAGTCTCATCACGACTTGTGGGGGAATCATAGTCTCCATCATCCTTTCCTCACTTGGTACAATGCTATAATGATGGAGATCATCACACTTTTATTGATTTACAACTCAAGAATTACAACCCAATACTTAGAACAAAATATGACTCTATGTGGATGCCTCCGGCGATGTACCGGGATATGCTATGAATCAAGAGTGACATGTATGAAAGAATTATAAAGGTGGCTTTGCCACAAATACGATGTCAACTACATGATCATGCAAAAGCAATATGACAATGATGATGCGTGTCATAACGGAACGGTGGAAAGTTGCATGGAAATATATCTCGGAATGGCTATGGAAATGCCATAATAGGTAGGTATGGTGGCTGTTTTAAGGAAGGCATATGGTGGGTGTATGGTACCGGCGAATGTTGTGCGGCACAATAGAGGCTAGCAGTGGTGGAAGGGTGAGAGTGTGTATAATCCATGGACTCAACATTAGTCATGAAGAACTCATATACTTATTGAAAAAATCTACAAGTTGTCAAAACAAAGTACTACACGCATTCTCCCAGGGGAAGGGTTGGTAGGAGTTAACCATCGCGCGATCCCGACCTCCACACATAAGGAAGACAATCAATAAATAAATCATGCTCCAACTTCATCACATAACGGTTCACCATACGTGCATGCTACGGGAATCACAAACTTTTAACACAAGTATTCCTCAAATTCACAACTACCCAACTAGAATTACTCTAATATTACCATCCTCATATCTCAAAACAATCATCAAGCATCAAATTGATCAGAGCGTTCAATGCACTCTATATGATAGTTTCTATTATACCCAAATTGGATGCCCATCATATTAGGACTAATTTTATGACCAAAGCAAATACCATGCTGTTCTAAAAGACTCTAAAAATAATATAAGTGAATCATGAGAGATCAATAATTTGTACAAAATAAAACCACCGCCGTGCTCTAAAATGATATAAGTGAAGCACTAGAGCAAAATTGTCTAGCTCAAAAGATATAAGTGAAGCACATAGAGTATTCTAATAAATTCTGAAGCATGTGTGTCTCTCCCAAAGGGTGTGTACAGAAGGGATGATTGTGGTAAACTAAAAAGCAAAGACTCATATCATACAAGACGCTCCAAGCAAAACACATATCATGTGGTGAATAAAAATATAGCTCCAAGTGAAGTTACCGATAGACGAAGACGAAAGAGGGGATGCCTTCCGGGGCATCCCCAAGCTTAGGCTTTTGGTCTTCCTTGAATTACCTTGGGGTACCTTGGGCATCCCAAATCTTAGGCTCTTTCACTCCTTATTCCATAATCCATCAAATCTTTACCCAAAACTTGAAAACTTCACAACACAAAACTCAACAGAAAATCTCATGAGCTCCGTTAGTGCAAGAAAGAAAACCACCACTTTAAGGTACTTTAATGAACTCATTATTTATTTATATTGGTATTAAACCTACTGTATTCCAACTTATCTACGGTTCATACCCCCCGATACTAGCCGTAGATTCATCAAAATAAGCAAACAACACACGAAAAACAAAATCTGGCAAAAACAGAATAGTCTCTAGCAGTCTGTAACTTTAGAATATTTCTGGAACTCTAAAATCCTACCAAAATAGGAAGTCCTAGGAAATTTGTCTATTAATGTACTGCAAAAATAATCAACTAAAAATCACGTTTCTGTGATTTAATAAACTTATTGTCGTGCGCGTAAAAGTTTCTATTTTTCAGCAAGATCAAATTAACTATCACCCAAGATGATCCTATAGGTTCTACTTGGCACAAACACTAATTAAAACATAAATCTACATCTAAACAGAAGCTAGATGAATTATTTAATACTAAACAGGAGAAAAAAGTAAAGAACAAAAATAAAATTGGGTTGCCTCCCAACAAGCGCTATCGTTTAACGCCCCTAGCTAGGCATAAAAGCGAGAATAAATCTAACTATTGCCATCTTTGGTATTCAATTCATAAGTGGCTTGCATAATAGATTCATAAGGTAATTTGATTTTCTTTCTAGGAAACTGTTCCATGCCTTTCCTTAATGGAAATTGGAATATAATATTTCCTTCCTACATATCAATAATTGCACTAATCGTTTTAAGGAAAGGTCTACCAAGAATAATAGGACATGAAAGATTGCAATCTATATCAAGAACAATAAAATCTACGGGCACATAATTCCTATTTGCAACAATAAGAACATCATTAATCCTTCCCATAGGTTTCTTAATGGTGGAGTCCGCAAGGTGCAAGTTTAAAGAGCAATCATCAAATTCACCGAAACCTAACACATCACACAAAGTTTTTGGAATCGTGGAAACACTAGCACCCAAATCACACAAAGCATAGCATTCATGATCTTTAATTTTAATTTTAATAGTAGGTTCCCACTCATCATAAAGTTTTCTAGGTATAGAAACTTCCAATTCAAGTTTTTATTCATAAAATTGCATCAAAGCATCAACGATATGTTTGGTAGAAGCTTTATTTTGACTATAAACTTGAGGAGAATTCAATGATGACCCACAAGTGTAGGGGATCTATCGTAGTCCTTTCGATAAGTAAGAGTGTCGAACCCAACAAGGAGCAGAAGGAAATGACAAGCGGTTTTCAGTAAGGTATTCTCTTCAAGCACTGAAATTATCGGTAACAAATAGTTTTGTGATAAGGTAATTTGTAACGGGTAACAAGCAATAAAAGTAAATAAGGTGCAGCAAGGTGGCCCAATCCTTTTTGTAGAAAAGGACAAGCCTAGACAAATTCTTATATAGAGAAAAGCGCTCCTGAGGACAAATGGGAATTTTCGTCAAGCTAGTTTTCATCACGCTTATATGATTCACATTCGTTACTTTGATAATTTCATATGTGGGTGGACCGGTGCTTGGGTAATGCCCTTTCTTGGAAGAGCATCCCACTTATGATTAACCCCTATTGGAAGCATCTGCAACTACAAAAGAAGTACTAAGGTAAACCTAACCATAGCATGAAACATGTGGATCCAAATCAGCCCCTTACGAAGCAACGCATAAACTAGGGTTTAAGCTTCTGTCACTCTAGCAACCCATAATCTACTTATTACTTCCCAATGCCTTCCTCTAGGCCCAAACAATGGTGAAGTGTCATGTAGTCGAGTTCACATAACACCACTAGAGGAGAGACAACATACATCTCATCAAAATATCGAACGAATACCAAATTCACATGACTACTTATAGCAACACTTCTCCCATCTCCTAAGGAACAAACGTAACTACTCCCAAATCATATTCATGTTCATAATCAGAGGGGTATTAATATTCATTAAGGATCTGAACAAATGATCTTCCACCAAATAAACCAACTAGCATCAACTACAAGGAGTAATCAACACTACTAGCAACCCACAGGTACCAATCTAAGGTTTTGGGACAAAGATTGGATACAAGAGATGAACTAGGGTTTGAGAGGAGATGGTGTTGGTGAGGATGTTGATGGAGATTGACCCCCTCGCAATGAGAGGATCAATGGTGATGATTTCCCCCTCCTGGAGGGAAGTTTCCCCGGCAGAACAGCTCTGCCGGAGCCCTAGATTGGTTCCGCCTCGTGGTGGCGGAGTTTCGTATCGAAAGCTTGCTTATGATTTTTTCCAGGGTAAAAGACTTCATATAGCAGAAGATGGTCACCGGAGGGCTGCCAGGGGGTCCACGAGGCAGGGAGCGCGCCCAGGGGGTAGGGCGCGCCCCCACCCTCGTGGATGGTGGGTGGCCCCCCACTGGTATTTCTTCCGCTCAGTATTTTTTATTAAATCCAAAAATGACTTTTGTGAAGTTTCAGGACTTTTGGAGTTGTGCAGAATAGGTCTCTAATATTTGCTCCTTTTCCAGCCTAGAATCCCAGCTGCCGGCATTCTCCCTCTTCATGTAAACCTTGTAAAATAAGAGAGAATAGGCATAAGTATTGTGACATAACGTGTAATAACAGCCCATAATGCAATAAATATTGATATAAAAGCATGATGCAAAATGGACGGATCAACTCCCCCAAGTTTAGACCTTGCTTGTCCTCAAGCGGAAGCCGATAACGAAAAAATGTCCACATAGTTAGAGATAAAGGTGTCGAAAAAATAAAATACGGAAAGATTGGCTCCTCCACCTTCCCCCTCCCTGGCGACTCCCTTGGCGACCACCGCGGTGAACCATGGCTCCTCCACCTTTTGATCATCTACGATGGCGACTCCCACCTTGGATCCCTCTCCGGGATCTGGGTTTGCTGCTCAGGTCAGAGCTAGATTCTGCACACCTATTGATTGCTCAGATCCATGCCATGCTTTTCATCTAGTTATCTCCTTTAGCCGTTCCACGTTCCCTCTCACCATTGTTAATGTTGGCCATGCACTTCATGCATGCCTTGGTGGATCTCCCGCTGGCTTTCATATTGCTCATCTTCGTGGACATGTTTTCAAATTCTCTGTTATATCTAAGGTTGTCGGATTTATGATCTACAAGCTACGTTCTTTCACATGCCATCATTTCCGAAGTTTCTTCCATCTTTCGGGTTTTGGCGGCCATGCTTGGATCCATGAATTTAATTCTTGGCTTCAAGAGCTTGAAAAGGAATGGACCACCGTCTCTCCCTCACCCCCACGGGGCATCCTCTCCGGTGCTAATCTCACTCCAAACGGTCACCGTCCAACTCCGGCAACCCTCACCAGTAACGACCGCGCGTCTTCCTCGGATCGGGCGCCGAACCCTCGCCAACCACCACCTTCCAATAGAAATTCAAACACGCCCCTCACCAGCCCAGCCCACCCCACCTCTCCCTCACTCTAGCCCATTAACCAACTAGTTACCATCGAGCCCTCTGCTCCGCAAAGCCCATGTTGCACCCCTGACGCTACTCGACCCAACACTACTCTGGCTCCAATGCATGTAGCGGCCCACCTCCTTTTTTGCAGCAAATGTTGATCTTATGGACACCCCCATTTATCTTGCAAAAATCAAACCCGCTGCCGCAGCTGCTATCGTTATGGTCATCTATCTCTGGAACAAACTCCAAGTGTATCGGGTTAAATCGCAACCACCTACCGAACCGCATATAGATACCAATAGCCAGGCCGACGACTCGTCCCCCAAAACCCCTCTGGCACCTTTTCGCCCGTCAACTCGCCCTACCAAACCATCTGTTCGCCCTCATTACCTTGCTCTGCTCCATCCGCCTTCTCGCTTGCACCGCCCACCTCCTCACTGCCATGGCCATGTACCCATGCGACCTGCTCCCTCTTCTCCCTCCTGGTACCGCTTTGATGGAAGCTAACGGGAATCGCCGTTGTCGTACCTACCACTTCCTTGGTGGCGAGCCCCTGGTTCAATCTAGGGACTGGGCCATCATCTCCCTGGTCCCACCATCGGACCCTCCAAGTTTGAGATGGATGCCATGCTCATCCGCCACTTCCTCGACCATGAGCGCGGTTTCCGCATTGCGGAGATCTCACGATGTGGCATGGGAGCGGCCTTCGTCTGCTTCGCCCACGCCTGTGACATCGACACTGCCATCGTCAACAACCCGTATTTCGTCGGCGACTCCGTTCTCTGTGTTCTTCGCCATGACAGAGGTATAAATCACTGTGACTGCACCTTTACCCATGATGCCTGGATTATGATGGTCAATTTCCCCCTGGAGGCATGGCGCCCGGATAAAGTTAGAGAGTCTGTTGTGGGTTTTGGTAAATTTCTAGTTTGGAACTGAGATCTGTCGAACCGTGCCCGTATTCTGATCAGAGTGCGTGTGCCTGATCTTCTTGAGATTCCTGTGAGCCATGTTATATGTGAGAGTCTGGATGACTTTGGTCACGGTCAATCTTGGACATGTGCAGTTTACATTCTTCAGGCCGATCTCCTTGGAGCCATGGGTGGTGATGAGGATCCCATCCCTCCCGATGGTGTTCTGCACCCCATGCCTCATGCTCCTTTTGGAGGTATTTGGCACGATGCTGACTTCATGGATGATAACCACCATGCTGCACCTGCTGCTCACCATGCTCCTATTGATATGGATGAACCTATGGTGCATACCCCCCGCTAAGCCCTGAGCACCATGAACACCCCTTTCAACCTGCTATTGAGGCCATAGATTGCTTTGTTGTGCTTCAAGACATGGTGTCAAAAATCATGGCCACCGCACCGACCATTTTGGAGCAACTTGCAGACACTACTGTTTTAAGTACCCGATGCCAGATCATGAATGTGGAAGAAGAACATGGCTCTGTCAAGAAGTGTTTGCTGACTGTCACCACTGAAGCTCTCCCTACTCCTACTGCATCCACTGTTGTCATTGCTGAATATGTTGATGAAGTACAACCTGTCATTCATGATCCCCAAGATCTATCCACTGTCCAGCAGCCACATGAGTATGCTCTCTCTGATGCAGAAAGCCCTGCCCAAGAGATTTCCGCTGCTATACAGCATCCACAGCTGGTTACTACCTCTGATGCTCCTAGTTCTGCTCTGATGATATCACCTGCTGTCAACAAAAGAAAGAAGGTTAATGCCCCGCTGGACGTCCAAGATCTTCGTCGCAGTCGTCGACTTGCTGGTCTCAATGTTCGTTTCAAGGATCAGGATGCTACTAATAAAGCCAAGAAGATGAGCAACTGCAAGAAGAACCTGTCAGCTGACTCTTAATTTGAGCTCAGGGACCCACAGGCAGCGCCCCCACCAGAACTCCCACTAGCTACCATTCAGGCCATTGCCACTATGCAGTGTCAGATACCTCCTGAGGAGGTCTCTGGAAGCCTCCTGAACTCTGCTGTAGATCATGAATAATTTAGTTTTTATATGCAGTTGGGTTTGTAATGTCAAGCCCAGTTATGGCTCTAGGCCCTTAGTTATCCTTGGCAGTTTATCTTGCTTTTGTAACCCATATGTTGAACTTTTATTTCTGGTCTATAAGGAGCTATGCTCCACTGTGAGGCACTAAGGTTTGAAGAATTTTATTTGCTTATCAGCTTTATATATAAGGTGTCTGAATGGTTATGTTATGAATGATATCCTGTTATGCATGTTGAAATGGAATTCTGCCGTTGGAGCTTGCTTAACACATCAGCACCATGAACTGCCTGTATTTTTAGAGATGATTAACTCACTCTCTGCTCATGACCCCTACTCCAACCAGTTATTCTATGAATAGGCATTGGAATATACTTAATTGGAATGTAAGAGGAATAAACTCACAAACTAGATGGGATGATCTGCGTGCAAGAATTGATGAAAGCAATTGTGGCATTATTTGTATCCAGGAAACAAAAATAGAAAATTTTGACCTGCCATATTTGAGAAATTTCTCACCCAGGAGATACAATCAATTTGCCTACAGTCCATCTACTGGACTATCTGGTGGCATCATAACTATATGGAATGGCAGTCTTTTCTCTGGGACTGTGATTGAGCACTCTAATTTTCAAATCACTGTCAAACTAACCTGCAACTTATCAGGCCATGTTTTCCATTTACAAATGTGTATGACCCATGCAGTAATGATTTCAGGGCAGACTTTTTTCACTGGTTGGAAACTATTGATGCTTCCAATATGGACAACTGGATGTTAGTTGGGGATTTTAATCTTATTAGAAGCCCGCTGGACAGAAACAGACCTGGTGGTGATACAAATAACATGTTAATGTTCAATAGCTTGATTCAGCAGTTGGACTTAGTGGAGGTCCTCCTCAAAGCACTACTAGAGAAAAGCTTACCAGTAGTGCTTTTTTTTGTGCTACCAGTAGCGCTTGTTTTTGTGCTACCAGTAGCACGGGTACCAGCACTATTGCTACGGTGCTACAGCTATTTTGTAGCAGTAGCGCGTTTCTAGACCAGTGCTACTGGTAAGTTCAACTACTAGTAGCGCGTTTTTAGGCCAGCGCTACTGCTAACATTTATGTTTTTTTAATATTTTGGTGTTGTACATGTTTAAACAGATATATATTTTATACAATAACAACTCATCATGAATTAGTCTATTTAAATAGCATATTCATTACCAGTAGTCATCACCACCAAACAATGTTCGTCAATGAGACATCATATATATAACAAGTTGGTCACTAGTCATAATCACAACTCCTCATACTCCTCATCAACTCTAACACATTATAGCACATAATAACACATTCTACCTAGGACCTACTCCTCTCATAGGACCTACTCTACCCTCTCTTAGGTAAAATATCAGAAAACAAGATAGGCATTGACTCTTCATTAAGGAAACTGAACTCTCCATAATGAAGAACGGAGATCATCCTGTCTCCAAGTCTTGGCCTAGGCACAATGTTGCTTCCAAGTAGCTCTCTACGATGGTTGAAACATTTTTTCCAATCATTTATTATCATGGCTTCCTCGCTTTTAGAAATCCGGTATGGACAGGAGTGATGTGGATACTATGGCTGACCTGGCCGTGGTGGCCGTAAGCTCATAACTTCAGCGCGACCTCTTGGCAACATCACATGAGGCACACAATCCATCGGGATTTTCTGTTCAAAAACATAGTAATAACTTTGTAGTTAGCAATGCAGTTTAGTTTTAGAAAAAATTAATGCAAAAGATGCATGGATGTCGTAATAGTAGAAAATCTTACCATGATATCTCCATTGATGTTACCGTAGCACACCTCATGCACTAGTGGCACATATGGACCATAATTTTGAGGAATTCGATAATAGCTATTGTAATTCTCAAGATCAGTAAAAAATGTGATAAGACCATCTTTCTCCTTATAAGTTAATTGTGCTTCATCATTGTAGTAGTAGGTTATGTCTACCATCTTCCATACATTTTTTGAAGAATGAACATAAGATGTCAATGAAAATAAGTTGTCAAATATTTTGAAATAAACAATATAAATTACTTAGTAAATATGTTTAAGAAACTCACACAGCGGTAGAACTAGAAGCATGTCAACAAGGACCCAAATGGTCATATCATTTTTGTCGATGTCAGGATCACCAAGATTGAAGGTGAGAAGCATACCCTCATGAAAATCATACGCCTTGGAAAGGGCTTCCCAATTCGGGCAACCAAAATTGGATGAGTTCACAGAATTGTATAGTTTTAGAGCAAAATCATAACCATGTTGGGTCCTTAGTTGAATTATCTTTGTCTCCGTGCTTTCATGATCTTTAAAACCCATCTTCTCCAAGACATAGCGTCTTGCATGACATGGGATAAGCTAGTCGAATTGTAAAAGACGGAAATTACACGTTGAAGAAGCAGAGAAGTCATGCAAAAATAACAAAAAACACTTGTCATCGTTGCGTACCGTATCAACATCGAAAGTCTCTTGGAGCTTGATGCTGAAGCGCTGACCTTCTACCAGGTGAAGCCTGTCGCACATACCGCGCTTATCTTCACAGTAATCGCACATAGCGAATTCCCTTTTGTCGTCAGACATTTCCTAATAGGTAATTAATAATCCATCATGAATACATATGTAGTAGTTTGCAGCACAAACCACGCTCATCTTTTGCATTCAATAAGCAAATAACTAATAGGTAATTAATAATCCATCATCGAATACATATATAGTAGTTTGTAGCAAAGATCATCATATAATATCACTAATACATCTCGAATAATAGATCCTCTAGGTTCAGTGGGCCACGGTGGACACTCAAAGAGAAGGAACCATCATTGGATCATAGCTCCGCTGAGATCCCCAAATAATCTGCTAGGTATTGGAGAACCGGCCGTTCGCCAACGCAACCAAGTAGCGCTGGACGTGCGTGTTCTCCTCCGTGAAACGGTGTTGAACCACCTGCGCGGGGGACAGAAGCCTCTCCACCGATGCAGGCCCATGTGACCGCCACCAAAGAAGCTCCGGGTCGACGACGGGATGGCTCCTCACTAAGCTGCGCTCACGAGAAGGTAGCACAACCCAGTACCAGCCCGGCGGAGCACAGTCCCGGACATGGCCCCTTGGCACAAGCAGGAGTCCTCCGCCGAGTCGACGACGGGGATGCGGGATAGGCATCGTCGACGTCGAGAACAAAATGCTTAATTATGAAAACAAAATTAATAAACACTGAGCAAAATTTGACATGACCTTTGCTAAAAACAGGACCAATCGAGCGCCTGAAATTTGCCAGAACATAAACGAATCGACATTTCTGGCAAAACATAGGCCACTCGGAAAAATATGACATGTCCAAAATGTGACATGTTCAAAATATGACATGTCCACTGCAAATTTGCATATAACAGGAAAAATTGCTTTAACTAAAAAAATAACAACAATTGCTTTAACTAAAAAATACCTAGAATTCTGTTAACTACACCTAAAACAACTAAAACACCTAAAATTCTATTAACCACACCTAAAACAACTAAACCACCTAAAATTCTGTTAACTACACCTAAAACTCTTTTCAATACACTTAAAACAAATTCAACATTATTCTCAGAACACCTACATTATTGTAAGAACCTACCTTTTTAACTAAAACACCTACAAATTTAACTAAAACACCTAAAAAATTCAACTAAAACACCTACATTATTTAACTAAAACACTTAAAAATTCAACTAAAACACCTAAAAATTAACTAATCTCTAATAACTATAACTAGGGAGGGAGGGAGGAGGAGGAAGGAGGGAGGAGTATACCTCTCGGTGAAGGACGGCCGGCGCGGGGGGGCGACAGGCGAGGGAGGATGGCCGGTGTGGGGGGCAGCCGGCAGGGGAGGAGGGCCGATGCGGGGGGGTGGGGGTGGCAACGGAGGAGGGCCGGCGCCGGGGAGGGCGGCCGGAGTAGGACGCGGGGGTGGCGTCCGGATCGGGGGACGACTGAGGGATTCGATCTGGTGTGAGCGTGTGAGTGTGAGTGAGGGGAGGAGTGGTGCGCGGGCCGGCGCGAGAGGAAGCAGAGAGGTGGGCTTAGCGGCAGCGCGAGGCAGGCGGCCCAGCACTATAGCTAAAGCTGCAACGAGGGCCCGAGAGCGTGGCTCATTAGCAGTAGCGTTGGCTGTGAGATCCACTGCTACTGCTAACATGCACTTGTAGCGCTTGTGCTGGCCGGCGCTACTGCTAAATAGCAGTAGTGATGGGTATCTAACCAACGCTGCTGCTAAATGTCTACCTATAAGCATTTTCCTAGTAGTGAAGGTAGGAGTTTTACATGGTCCAATATGCAAGACCTTCCTTTGTTAGAAAAGATTGACTGGATTTTCACTTCTGCTAATTGGACTATTTCCTTCCCCAACACCTTAGCTCATCCTCTTGCCAGAGTGACATCAGATCATGTTCCTACCCATATCCAAATTGGCAGTGACATACCCAAAGCATCCATATTCAGGTTAGAAAATTATTGGCTTGAATTTGATGGTTTCTAGGAAACTGTGGTACAATGCTGGAACAGAAATCACCAGCTCAACAACTCTGCCAAGGATGTATCTGCCAGGTTTAAATGTCTCAGACTTGGCCTAAAAAAATGGAGTAAAAACCTATCCATGCTAAACTCCACCATTGCTGTATGCAACTATGTTCTTACATTATTGGATGGGATTGAGGAGCAAAGACAGCTATCTATTATGGAGGCCAACTTCAGGAAAATACTGAGGAAACATACCAGCAAATTACTTGAGGCCAAAAGAATTTATTGGAAATCTAGGTTCAAGATGAGGAGCGTCAAACTTGCGGATGAAAATACTGATTTCTTTCATGCCATGGCTACACAAAGTTTCAGAAAAAAATTACATTACATCCATTCTTAGTGAAGATGGCATTTATTGTCAAAATCATGACCACAAGACTGCAATTATTTGGCAATCATACAAGGACAGACTGGGTAAATCCATCAATCCTACTCTTCTTTTCAATATGGATGAATTAATACAACACCATGACTTATCTGCACTTGATGCTCCATTTACTGTGGATGAAATTAAAAAGGTAGCCAAAGAATTCCCTACTGACAGAGCACCTAGTCCCGATGGGTTTAATGGTATGTTCCTAAAAAAATGCTGGAACATTATAAAACAAGACTTCTATACTATGATTTGGGATTTCTTTGAAGGAAATTGTGACATACAGAGTATCAACACTCCCTATATTACCCTCATTCCAAAAGTTTCCAATCCAGAGAGTATGAATGATTTCAGACTGATCTCTCTGGTTAGCCTACCTCTTAAGTTTTTTACAAAACTATTGGCAAACAGGGCCCAAAATATCATTACATATGTTATTCATCAAAACCAATATGGTTTCATCAAAGGCAGAAATATACAAGACTGTTTGGGATATGCTTTTGAATATCTTCATCTCTGCCATCAATCAAAAAGACCCATTATCATTCTCAAGCTTGATTTTGAAAAGGCTTTTGATAAGATTGAATACAAGGCCATTATTGCTATGCTTAAAGCCAAAGGTTTTGGACCAAGGTGGATCAATTGAGTATCCAACATTCTTAACTCTGCTTCTACTGCTGTATTACTCAATGGAGTTGCAGGGGAAAAATTATGTGCAAAAGAGGAGTCAGACAAGGAGAGCAATATTCTCCCCTACTATTTGTTTTAGCAGCTGACCTATTACAGTCAGTAATAAATGTTGCTTGGGCAAATGGGGAATCATCTCTTCCTATAAATCATGCTTATGGACAAGATTATCCAATCATTCAGTATGCTGATGACACTCTTATGATAATGCCAGCTGATGCTGACCAAATTATTCATCTCAAATATCTATTAAACCTCTTCAGCCTCTCAACTGGACTTTTTGTGAAATACATCAAATCTTCCATGATCCCCATCAATATTGACCAGCAGGCTGTATCTGAATTGCCAAATTCATTTGGATGTAAGGCTGAAAGTCTACCTTTCACATATCTTGGACTACCCCTTGGCACCACCAAACCATCTGTTCATGATCTTATCCCTGTTATCTCAAAAATTGACAAGAGGCTGTCTAGGGTTGGTATGTTTATGAACCATTCTGGTAGGCTAACATATGTTAACTCAGTTGTTGCTTCCATGCCCATATTTTCTATGTGCTCTCTTAAGTACGCTACACCATCCTTGATCATGTGGATAAATCTAGCAGGAATTTCTTATGGTATGGTAATGACATTAACAAAAAAGGAAAGTGCCTTGCTAGCTGGGAAATGATATGTAAACCCAATGACCAAGGAGGTTTGGGAGTGCTCAACCTCAGAATTCAGAATCAAGCTTTCCTTATTAAGCACCTGTATAATTCTTCAATAGGGCTGATATTCCCTGGGTTAATCTGATCTGGAATGCCTACTATGATTCTAATGCAGTTCCAATTCTTGGTAACAAGAAAGGATCATTCTAGTGGAAATATTGTTTGAAATTCTTGGACCTATTTAAATCTATGACCACCTGTCAAGTCAAATCTCGCAATACTCCTATGCTATGGAATGATAACTGGGATGGCAATATCATGAAACTTAAATTCCTTGAGTTGTACTCTTTCACCCTCCAGGAACATATTTCCATTAAGATAGCCAAAAATATGGAAAACATATATGAGTTATTCCCGCTTCCTTTGTCAATTGTTGCACACCAACAGCTTCACAGCTTGTCAGATCAATTTGACAATATTAGGGAAAATAATGACAATGATAAGTGGACTTTCCAATGGGGCAACAGTACTCACATGACTAAGGAGATTTACAACTTTCTTATGGGACAACATGACACTGTCGAACCAATTAAGTGGATCTGGAAATCCTGTTGCCTCCCCAGACATAAGTTCTTCTGCTGGTTGATGCT
This sequence comes from Triticum dicoccoides, assembly GCF_002162155.2. Taxonomy (NCBI): domain Eukaryota; kingdom Viridiplantae; phylum Streptophyta; class Magnoliopsida; order Poales; family Poaceae; genus Triticum; species Triticum dicoccoides. The sequence continues at coordinate 515,715,410 of NC_041381.1, read as the reverse complement.
AAATGACAGAATAAACACATGTGAGTTGCTTACCAGGAAATCATTTCATTTGGACTCCACTTCTTGTGTTTTATGTAATGATGAAGACATGGAGGACAGAACCCACCTACTATTCTCATGCACATTTAGTCAAAATTTCTGGTGGAATATTGGTATTGAATGGAACACTGATCTATACATTCATGATATGATTTCTGATGGCAAGATGAGATATAACATACCATTATTCATGGAGATTGTGACTGTAGGATGCTGGAGTTTATGGAATTAGAGAAATGGACTGATATTTGAAAATATACCATGCTCCATTGCATCATGCAAGGTTGATTTCATCAACACTTTCAAGCTCACCATGTTGAGAGCCAAACCTAGCCTTAAGGATGGCATGTCATCCTGGATAGACAATATTTGAATACTATTGTATTTTATCTTATCTTTTCTTTTATTTTCTATAAACTCTTCCACTCTGGTTGCTCTCCCAACAACCATTGTACTATGCACTTTTACTTCTTATAATGAAAATGACACACGGTTGGGTTTTACCCTACTTTTTTATGGTCAATCTATATA